>NC_139711.1:41481196-41519751 GCF_964188405.1 Protomyctophum parallelum | reverse complement strand
TCCAGACTTTAGTGTGCATGGCAGGCATCCCTTCCTCTGGATCCAGACTTTAGTGAGCATGGCAGGCATCCCTTCCTCTCTGGTTATACTCCTCTCACTCCCTCCCTTTATTGTACAGTACGTCTCACTCTCTTCCCTGTCACCTCTCTCTCTCTCTCTCTCTCTCTCTCTCTCTCTCTCTCTCTCTCTCTCTCTCTCTCTCTCTCTCTCTCTCTCTCTCTCTCTCCTTCTCCCTTCACATCTGATATCCATTTGCCTGTGGATGAGATTTGGATTAAACAGATAGGTCACCCCAGACTGTCCAAATAAAGAGAGAGAGAGAGAGCAGAGCTGCATGCTGAGCATCAGTCTCTCTCTCTCTCTTTTCGTACCTTTATCATCTCCCCTTTTGTTTAATCGAAGGCAGGAACAGAAACACGTCTTGTTTTCCCTCAGGTGTCCAAAGATAACAGGCTCGTTACTGGAAGAGAGGCACCTCGGACAGTCTTTTACACATGTTTTAAAGATGACCAAGAAACCCCATATCCAGTGTATATTTACTTGTTTTATTTAATTTAGAGGGACATCAAAAGGTGTTCCATGCATGCACAGCTTGCCTGGCCGAGCGGCACCATCGCTCATTCAACGGTGTGGACCAGCCCAGAAGGATAAGCGCCTGGCTATGCCAAGTGATCATATAACATCTCACAACGAGATGCTGCTCTGGATGACTGTGGACACTTTGGACGACTGTGGACACTTTGGGTGACTGTGGACACTTTGGGTGACTGTGGACACTGTGGATGACTGTGGACACTGTGGATGACTGTGGACACTGTGGATGACTGTGGACACTTTGGCGACTGTGGACACTTTGGTGACTGTGGACACTTTGGGTGACTGTGGACACTTTGGGTGACTGTGGACACTTTGGGTGACTGTGGACACTGTGGGTGACTGTGGACACTGTGGACGACTGTGGACACTTTGGATGACTGTGGACACTGTGGGTGACTGTGGACACTGTGGATGACTGTGGACACTTTGGGTGACTGTGGACACTGTGGATGACTGTGGACACTGTGGGTGACTGTGGACACTGTGGATGACTGTGGACACTTTGGGTGACTGTGGACACTGTGGATGACTGTGGACACTTTGGGTGACTGTGGACACTGTGGATGACTGTGGACACTTTGGGTGACTGTGGACACTTTGGGTGACTGTGGACACTTTGGGTGACTGTGGACACTGTGGATGACTGTGGACACTGTGGATGACTGTGGACACTTTGGGTGACTGTGGACACTTTGGGTGACTGTGGACACTGTGGATGACTGTGGACACTTTGGGTGACTGTGGACACTTTGGGTGACTGTGGACACTTTGGGTGACTGTGGACACTTTGGACGACTGTGGACACTTTGGACGACTGTGGACACTTTGGGTGACTGGACACTGTGGACGACTGTGGACACTTTGGACGACTGTGGACACTTTGGGTGACTGTGGACACTGTGGACGACTGTGGACACTTTGGGTGACTGTGGACACTTTGGACGACTGTGGACACTTTGGGTGACTGTGGACACTTTGGGTGACTGTGGACACTTTGGGTGACTGTGGACACTTTGGGTGACTGTGGACACTTTGGGTGACTGTGGACACTGGATGACTGTGGACACTGTGGATGACTGTGGACACTTTGGGTGACTGTGGACACTGTGGATGACTGTGCTGTGTGCGTGCGCAATCACTGTTGCGTGTTGGAGGACAGTCGATGGGACTTGGTTACCTCCCAGTGTCTGGAGGACAGTCGATGGGACTTGGTTACCTCCCAGTGTCTGGAGGACAGTCGATGGGACTTGGGTTAGCTCCCAGTGTCTGGAGGACAGTCGATGGGACTTGGGTTAGCTCCCAGTGTCTGGAGGACAGTCGATGTGACTTGGGTTAGCTCCCATTGTCTGGAGGACAGTCGATGGGACTTGGTTAGCTCCCAGTGTCTGGAGGACAGTCGATGGGACTTGGGTTAGCTCCCAGTGTCTGGAGGACAGTCGATGTGACTTGGTTAGCTCCCAGTGTCTGGAGGACAGTCGATGGGACTTGGGTTAGCTCCCAGTGTCTGGAGGACAGTCGATGGGACTTGGGTTAGCTCCCAGTGTCTGGAGGACAGTCGATGGACTTGGGTTAGCTCCCAGTGTCACAGCTAAAGAAGGTCCTGGGTTCGATTCCGCTGACCCACACTGTGGGCGCTGGGTGCGTGTTCTCTCCTCCGTCCATCAGTGGGGTTGGTGAAAGGGCCTTTCTGTGTACAAATCTTCTCTTATGGGGGGGTCCCTGGCATACCTTTTCAAATGGGGGGCTAATCCGTGGGCTAATTAGGGGGTCCTTGTCTTGAAAAGGTTTGGGAACCACTGCCCTATAGGGAAGGTACCCTCACTGACTCACTGGGTCCCATAGCGTTAAGGAGACAGACGTCCTTCTAACGCTATGGACCAGAGCTAGGACCTGGTGATCTGTGACTGTCTGCTGGCAGAGGACGCTGGCCTACAGGAAGTGGAGCCGAGACAAGAGACACTTTAAAGATATACCGCGGTGCCACCAGCCACGCAGCCAGGTTGGCCCAAGGCCCGGTTTGAACTGATAATACCTCTAATGCCAGCAAGATGTCTGAAACATGGCCCCGTGATAGTGAAGACTCCCTGGGGGTGCAGGACACTGAATTAGTTCATCAAAGGGCCATGAAAAAGCCCCTGAATGCCGTCTCATCTGAGGCCAAGCAGCGTTGCTTCATAACGGGGCTTTCATTCAGGCCTGACACTCTCTGGGGTAAGAGAGGTATACATGTTGTCGCAACAGTGATTGCGCACGCACGCGCGCACGCACGCATGCACGCACGCATGCACGCACGCGCGCACGCACGCACGCATGCACGCACGCACGCGCACACGCACGCACGCACGCACGCACCATGTGTTTTCGGGACTGAAAAGTGAGCAATATATTGAGAAACGAGCTGAGGGAATTTAGGAAATGTGGTATTAAGCCATTTTTGGTGGGAACCCCTTCTGGTGTTTCAAGCACTATGTGTTATACTTTAGCTATTGAAAAATAGCAGATCTACAAGTGCCGCGCTATATGAGCTTGTAGATCTGCTCAATAATTTTGAAAAATCGTGAAAATGTGACACATCTTTGAATAATATATATTATTTCAACTCAAATCTTTGCTTCTGCAGTGGGAGGGGGGGATCCCTGGAACTACTACATATTTTCAGATGGGGGTCGGCGGGCAATTACAGATAATTCTGGAGGTCCTTGACATGAAATAGTTTGAAAACCACTTATATAGAAACATAGGTTTTTTCAGAAAACGGGCATGATTTAGAAGACATTTTGTATAGAATCGGTCTCGGTCGAAATGGGTTAAGTGAAATGAGGTGTATAACTGGCCTGAGAGAGATAGAGAGACGGAGGGGGACAGGGGACGTTAGCTTGAGGTTTGGCTTCTTTCTAGGCTGTTTTCTTGGAAACTGTCTTAAAGTTTTCAACCATTCATTCATTCATTTATACCACAAGGTATTTCATGAGTGGAGAAGTTCACTCAGCGTGGTTCTCATTTAATACGACAAGACCTTTTGTGTGTGTGTGTGTGTGTGTGTGTGTGTGTGTGTGTGTGTGTGTGTGTGTGTGTGTGTGTGTGTGTGTGTGTGTGTGTGTGTGTGTGTGTGTGTGTGTGTGTGTGTGTGTGTGTGTGTGTGTGTGTGTGTTTGTTTGTTTGTTTTTTTCCTATCTTTATTCCCCCCCAAAGAGCAACAAAGCTGTGTAGTGTTGCGTCGTTGGAGAGCATAAACGTGGACAGTACCAGAGCATCTCTGCATTACATCACTCGCCACGCCATCCCAGAGCGCTTACCACATAGATCTGTTTGCTGTACAAACAACATCTGACGGTGCTTTGACCCGTCAACGTGTTTACTGTACCTCCTTAAATACTTGCATCTTCTCTGCCCCTCCATCAAAGCATATTGCTGTATGTATGGTCAAGGCTTTTATGGTCAAGGCTCTTATGCATTTGCTTACCACTCTGTTGGTCTACCACAGTGGTTTTCAACCAGTGTTCCAGGGACAGTTGTTCTCAAAATGTTCACTTACCAGAACAAACAGTTCTAAGGTCCTCCTCCCTTGTCTTCTCCCCGCTGCGCTGGAACAGCAGCCATGTGTTCAGAAAGGTTTCTCGGGGAAGAAAGCTAAGCACCACGTGACGACATTTCTGAAAAACCAGTGGTCAGTGGTTCTCAAATTCATATTGAGGACCCCAAAAATGATATGTAAGTGGCCGCCGACACCCATCTGAAAATATGTTGGGACCCCCCCCAGATGCAAAGATTTGAGTTAAAAACGTTCGCTCTGAAAGAATATATATTCAAAGATGTGCGCCACATTGTTACGATTTTTCAAAAATATCAGATCTACAAGCATCGTAGTGCGGCACTCAGTGCCGCACTATGAGCTTGTAGATCTGCTATTTTTCAATAGCTAAAGTACAACATAATGCTTGAAACACCAAAAGGGGTTCCAAAACGTCCCATCCAGAATGCTCCAGCAGAACAACATGTTGCCTTCAACCATCATCACATCAACTCTGCCCTCTCCAGACATTCCTCTGTTGGCGGAGCGTCTTTAGATAGATTTAATGATCCCGGGAGCGAAATCTCGGAGGGAAATTCTTTGACTGCCAGCGAGGTGGCTGCCCATGGCATGGAACCCACGAGGGACTATTTACCTCACAGGTTAAACTCTCGGTTCCAAGATAAATGCTCCCACCTCCGGTGGGATGGGTCATGTTATCCCTGGCGGTTATTTGTCCTTTTAAAGATCATTACATGGCCCTTTGGTGACGCCGCGGTCGTTAATCTGTCTCCTTCGCTGTCCGACGACAAGATGATCAAATCTTCACCTCTTCGCTCCCGTGCGACTACCGGATAACTGCCATTTCCCCCCCAACCTTTAGTCTGACAACTGAGCCGGGCCGAGGTCTCGGTTCACTTGGGTGTGTGTGTGCGTACGTACGCACGCGACCACACGTGTATGTATTTAGCTGGGTACAGTGTGTGTGTGTGTGTGTGTGTGTGTGTGTGTGTGTGTGTGTGTGAGCGCCTATGGCCTGTGTTTGTCTTCGTGAGAAACCCTCGTCCAGAAAGCTGCGTGCTGGACAGATCGTCGGATGTGGAGCTGGTGAGATCGGAGAGGTCAACGATCTGTAGCAAAAGACCAGGACTTAAACACCGCCGTCGCTGCTTCTCTTTCCAAAATAATCATGTCCACATTTTAGAGGTTTATGCAGGTGGTCGATTTAGGCACTATGCATATTCCTTGGGTAAACTGGGACTTGCCGAGTTTGTACGACAAATCCCTCTCCAAATATACAGAGTTATAAATGCTATAGATGCGTATACATGATGGTAGCCTCTATAGACCTGTGTGGCTGCCATGGATGTTATGTAGAGGCCGCCTCAGCCAGTCCCATAGGTAGAGAGGCCACCTCAGACAGTCCCATAGGTAGAGAGGCCGCCTCGGCCAGTCCCATAGGTAGAGAGGCCACCTCAGACAGTCCCATAGTATAAAGTGGCCACCTCAGCCAGTCCCATAGGTAAAGAGGTCACCTCAGCCAGTCCCATAGGCATAGAGACGTCACCTCAGCCAGTCCCATAGGTAGAGAGGCCACCTCAGACAGTCCCATAGGTAGAGAGGTCACCTCAGCCAGTCCCATAGGTAAAGAGGCCGCCTCAGACAGTCCCATAGGTAGAGAGGCCACCTCAGACAGTCCCATAGGTAGAGAGGAGCACCTCAGACAGTCCCATAGGTAGAGAGGTCACCTCAGCCAGTCCCATATAGTGTAAGGATGCAATAATGGGAAGCAGCGCATATTTTCTGGTCCCCAGGGCAGGAAAATTTGCTTTTTAAGGCTTCAGCGAGCTGATGGCTGCTCAGGTTAGTACGGCGATGAGTGCCATCTGAACAAAGGCCTTGCTCAGAGACACTTTGACACGTACAGTATACCACTGCGTGAAAAGAGGAGGTAACGGGCAGTTATGGACACTGTATTTTGCCCCGTAAACCTCAAGTTTAGCGGGCATATATACAGTTAATATACAGTAACAGTAATATACAGGTTTGATGGTACAATTCGGGAGTATTACCGGAGTTTGTTGGAAAGTTTAACGGGAGTTTCCTGTAATATATACACATCCGTGTTCCATGCTTTCTGCACAGTGTATACAGGGCAAGCCTGCGGTCGAAATCGGACACCTTTTCGACCTATAGATGGCCTCTCGGTCCGTCCGCTCAGCTGCGCCTCCTCCTCCTCCTCCTCCTCCTCCTCCTAAAAAGACGAAGAATATAAAAATAAATCGGTAAACAACGGGCATTTTTTTTTTGCCTGTGACCAAATTATGGCACCGACGACTGCCCTTTTTCTTTGAGTTTGTTGATAAACCTTTACGTAGTTCTGCACTGTTTAGTGTTTATACCCAGCTAGCTTACCGCATGGCGCATGCATGCCACCGCTTATTGCACATGGCATGCGCTAAAAATGTGCTGGCGGGGGACTTTTTCAGACGGAACAAAAGGTAGTGGAAAGGTCAGACAGTCAACGTTGTCGGTTTTAGCATCTGGTTTGCAGAGAGTCTCTCTCTGTGTGTTTAACGCAGTGCCTCTAACAGCTAATGGGCTTATAGATTGATCTTGTTGTTGTAGCGCAATAAGCTGCCAAAAGCATTCACAGTGGCAGTTATTCAGGGAGCGCCACAAGCAGTGTTGGTTTTATGGCAGCGATTTTTTTTGATTTTTAGTTTTTAGTCATACTCTGTTGAATAGTTTGCATTTAGTTTAGTTTGTCACATTTTAGTCACCGGGAATGTCGACTAAATCTATACAGTTGATTCGTCGACTGAAATGTATTTTGGCGGGCGCAGCGCGACACGTTGTGAGCTTGTAGATCTGCTATTTTCAGCATGCAACCCAAAGTGTAAAATGACTTGTGTCTTACTGGATCTTTTGTCCACTAGTCTCTTCCTAACATTTTAGTCTTTAGTTTTTATTTGTTGACGAAATTTGTCGTCAGTATATATTTAGGCTAGACTTAGTTTTCATTTGGTTTCCATTTAGTTTTCGTCAGTGAAAAAAGGTAGTTGACGAAAAATTTTCGTCTTATAGTTTTAGTCGACGAAATCAACACTGGCCACAAGCCGAATTGTTTTGATCTTCTGGGTCTACTGTAGGTCTGTCTCCCCCCCCCCCCCCCCCCCCCTACTGTAGGTCTGCCCCGCCCCCCCGGCCTCTTTCTTTTAACTGTGTGCTATCTCGTTTAGTACGGCAGCATCAGAGAGGTACTGTACAGTACAGTCAGTGACATCATATGGGTTGTGTGGTTCTCTGGTCTCCTGCGGTCTCCAGTCGGTGGGTGGTGAGCATAAAGGGCTTTGAAACGAAGCACGCTGATAGTATTTACAGCCCAGTAAAGCCACTCCCACGAGGACGATAGCCTTCCAGTCCCACGGGGACCATATAGCCTTCCCGCGCTCCATCACTGTGTAGTTCTGCACTGACATCACCCCATCGCTCTCACACACACACACACACACACACACACACACACACACACACACACACACACACATTTGAAATGTTTATTTATGTCCACATAATGAGAAGTACAGGAATACCTTGTACAAAGGTATGACATGTCGGACACAGGGCAGCAGACATAAATCTATAAAGGAAACAACGCCTACTCCAAATTGAGCGGCTTCCACACACAGACACACACACACACACACAAAAACACACACACACACCCATGTGCACCCACACACTAGAGCTAGAAATGACAGAGTCGAACCCTAATGGACCCATTTCAATTTGCCCCCGAGATCTGATTGGATCTGGTTCGGACATGTCTTGGACCTTGTGATCCGACTTGTTCCGAGATAGTACAGATCTGATTTTGTATTTTGTATTGTATTGTATTGTATCTGTATGCTGCAGGGCGGGCCCTTGGGGTCCAAGACAAATTCATCCCTTGGGAGACAAAAAAACCCATTCTGACCGGGCACTCATTTTGGTGTTGGCATCATGTTATGCTTTAGCTATTTAAAAATAGCAGATCTACAAGCTCATATCGATATATCATATATAAGAGCTTGTAGGTCTGCTATTTTTGAAAAATCGAAGAACGACTGACATTTTTAGAATCTGATCTCAGGTCAGAATGGGTTCATCAGACCAGTGTGTGTCCGGCGGAAACCTCGTATGAATCTGATCTCAGGTCAGAATGGGATAAAGAAACCTTGAACCTTGAACATTGACCCAGACTGTTCAGATTCATATGCACCTGACAAACCTGATGAATGATATATGGTTGCATTTGCATTATTGGACCTTTGGTCCAAAGGGCTTCACAATGTGCATTGTACATTAACCTGTTCACACGAACCACAGCCAGTGAACAGCCTTGATTTGTATCCCAGGTGGAACTCATTTTTGCCTGATGGTCACTATGGCACGCTCCCGTGTGTAGATCTGCTATTTTTGAAAAATCTTGAAAATGTGGTGCAAATCTTTGAATATTATATTCTTTCCCAGTGAACGTTTTTAACTGAAATCTTTGCTTCTGGGGGAGGTCCCTGGAAAATCATATTTTCAGATGGGGGTCGGCGGCCGAATTCAGATAATTCTGGGGGTCCTTGACATGAATAAGGTTGAACATGGGCTTTTCAGAAAAGAAAACATTTGTAGAATCTAGTGTCGGGTCCACCATGAACGTCATCACGCTTCAAAATGGACAGATCTACAAGCTCAACAGCACGGCAGTGCACACCACACCACACCCACTTGACAACTTGCGGATCAGTGCGAGCGAGTCCCTCGCACTGAACGTGTAACAACAATAAGAGTTTACAATGTTTGTCCGCACGACCATTAAAGGCTAATGAAGTCATAATTCAGCTCTAAATCCTCAATAATATGCATCTATCTCTATAGCAATAGATCGTTTGACATCTTTTGTCTTTCTTTTAATATGTGTCGACAAAATTTTGACACATAAACATTTTATTTGGCACTGTATTGTAATTGATTTTGCATGAACTATAAGGCTTTCTAACACGCACGTTTTGGTCCCATGTTGTAAGTCAGCCTCCGAGCAGACTTAAAGGACCACTTCACCACTTTTCAACCTATCTTCATATAATAGGTCCTCTAATAATCATGAAAAAATGGCACGATTTTTTTCTACTCAGTCTGTTAGCTTGTATTCCCCATCAATGATGTCACTGGAAGACGGTTTCTGAACTGCCCACAGCCCTCCTATATGAGACACAGACCGAGTAGAAAAAAAGTTGCACAATTTTTTTCATGATTATTAGTGAGGACCTATTATATGAAGATAGGTTGAAAAGTGGTGAAGTGGTCCTTTAAGAGAAAGAGCTCACGGTACAGTATGTCTGTAAAAATAATAACAGACAAAAAAGATTGACGAATCAGACTTGTAAACGTATACTGTAGGAACTTTCGGAAATTTCCATACATACAAAGATCGAAAATGACCACGGGCACGGATGCATTCCCGCTTTTAATGGGTAATAATAATAATAATATCTGGGATTTATATAGCGCTTTTCTTGATACTCAAAGACGCTTTACATGTGTCGGGGCCGGGGGGAGAACAAGACAACTTTATTAGAAAGGAAAAACAATTAAAAGAATAAAACCAATAAAACCGTGCATAATATAAGTTTTAGCATCATGTTATAGCCTCAATAAAGAAGGCATCCATGATTGCACACACTGCGTGTACACGTTTGATCCCATGGAGGGATCAATCCCGCAGCAGTAATCTGATCCTGGGTCAGCCTAATCATCAGGCAGCACTTTGTCCTGATGTGCGTCTGGGTGCAGGGTCTCCTCTCCTCGCATCCACCCTGATCTGATCCTGGGTCAGCCTAATCATCCTGATGTGCACTGGGTGGGTCATCCACCACCCTGGTATTATTTACACCTAATGATAAACAGACCTGGTAATATAGATATCTGAGCTGACCTGATTGACCATAATGAAACATGGACCCCAACCTGTACGCTTTTTCTTTGAGCATTGTTGGGAATTTTCGGTTCGGGTAGAGACAATTTACAATTTGCAATTTAGGCATTTAGCAGACGCTCTTAATCCAGAGCGACTTACATTAAGCAAGAACAAAAAAGCATGGGAATACATCACATAAAAACATTTATCAAGAAACATGCGTAAGCTAAGAAAGTAACAGTGGAATATCTATATAATGAAGCTATACATATAAACTATACATCTATACTACTATGCTATACATATGTACTATGGCGTGCTATGACTACATACAATGCAATTATAGTGCTGTCTACATAACATGCTATAAGTCTGTGTCAAATGCTATCTAAGCCAACATAAATGCTATCTAAGGGGGTAGGGTAAGTGCTATGGGCCATGATGGAGTCTGAAAAGGTGGGTTTTCAGACTACGGCGGAAGATTGGGAGTGATGCTGCAGAGACACACACACACGTGTGCACGTGAGCAAGCGTGCGCACACGGACACACATGGACACACATGGACACACACACACACACACACACACACACACACACACACACACACACACACACACACACATACCTCTACCTGCCCTATGGCACTCGTCCCAGGTAGAATAATATTATCTTAGCTGAGTGTCTGTCGTTCATACGATCTTTAGCGGAGGAACCACACTTAACCATGTCCAGACTGTTAAGAGCCCCTCTCTCTCTCTCTCTCTCTCTCTCTCTCTCTCTCTCTCTCTCAGACTGTTAAGAGCCCCTCTCTCTCTCTCTCTCTCTCTCTCTCTCTCTCTCAGACTGTTAAGAGCCCCTCTCTCTCTCTCTCTCTCTCTCTCTCTCTCTCTCTGACTGTACCGCGGGTCATAATTAACCCAGGACAAGCCACTGACCTGTGACAAATAGACGGTAACGCGACACCCCGTCTCTCCCCAGCAGCAGCACGGTTCGGTTCGGCCCGGTCCAGTCCAGTCCAGTCCAGTGCCTGTTATGGACGCATGCAGCACATCCTACCAGGCCTTAGGCGGGTGACATTCCATGGGTGTATATATGCAGACGTTTACAAAGACAGACGTTTATACCTTAACCCATTCTGAACGGGCAGCCATTTTGGTGTCGGCATCAGTCGTTCTTCGATTATTGAAAAATAGCAGATCTACAAGCTCATATCGCCAGTGGAAAACCTCGTATGAATCTGATCTCAGGTCAGAATGGGTTCATCAGACCAGTGTGTGTCCGGCGGAAACCTCGTATGAATCTGATCTCAGGTCAGTATGGGTTAAAGCCAAATACCGGCTGAATTTCACCACACTAATATCAATGCCCTTCCCGCTTAAGACGGTTCAATTTGTTTTATTACACATCCGCTGTCCCCGGTAGCCACAGAATGACGTAAGATGTTTTTTTCCCCCGGCTCAAAGTTGTACCGGTGTAATAATGTACTGGGACTACTGAAAACCGTGGTTTAGCCCATTCTGACCTGAGATCAGATTCATACGAGGTTTTCCACTGGACACACACTGGTCTGATTAACCCATTCTGACCTGATATCAGATTCTAAAAATGTTAGTCGTTCTTCGATTTTTCTAAAATAGCAGATCTACAAGCTCGTATCGCGCCACTCGGTGGCGCGATATGAGCTTGTAGATCTGCTATTTTTAAATAGCTAAAGCATAACATGATGCTGACACCAAAATGGGTGCCCGTTCAGAATGGGTTAGAATGATTTATGTGGAATTTAATTCATCCCCTGATACAACAGGGGCAGTATAAAATAACTACAGGAACGAGCAAAAGAAGCAATACATCACTGACAGATACTATATCAATTATGAAGAGACGTTGTCAACTTTTCTGTTAAATGATTAACAGGGATGTCGGTTATATAAACGGATACTATAATGGTTTCAGAAAAAGCAGTATTAAACATTTTTTTTTACGATATGATTACAAAAGTGTTGCTTCAGTGGACTTGTCTTGTTGCCTTTCCTCATAGCGTAACAGTCCATATTGGTGTGGGTCTGCCGCGCTATTGCAGTTAAAGCGCAGCGTTTTGTCCTGCCAGTGCACGGCGTGGTTTCCTTTCCCTCGTTAATTATGACACAAAGCAACACCATACTTTGCGACCATACTTCCACCACAGGTATGCTAACGGAGCCTGCTGGCTCCGCGCAGCCTCCCTCCCAGCATTAGCTCAACATTCCGGCGGCCGGCGGATAATGGGACTTCTATTAGGAGTCATTTGCGGCCGTGCTGCGGCGTGTTTCACCAGATTCCAACATTAACCGTGGTCTAAACCTCGCCGGGTGACGGACAGAAGGGCAGGGTAGGGACCGGGAGGGGAAGGGAGGCTGAAGAGCCGCATGCCTTCTCCGTCTTCTTCACATCATCTGAACTTTGTTTCGCTTTCTGACCTCGTCTCTCTCTCTGGCTGTTTGCTCTGTGGACCGGGCCGTGAGACAGCCTGTTTGTTTACCGTCTGTGCTCACGGTTGTATCTAGTCTAGGTTGTATGTTTGTTTTCCTACATGCATGTTTACATGTACCAATTTTCATCTCATATGTTCGCATGCGAGTGTGTATATACGCGTGCGCGTGCGTGTCAGTCAGTCAGTCGGCACAATCAGCAGCGGTGCGTGCATGCGTGTGCACGGCGTGTCAGGCAGTCAGCAGCGATGCGTGTGTGTGTGTGTGTGCGTGTGTGTGTGTGTGTGTGACCAGTGAGAACCTTGTGACCACGCGGCGTGTCCCTGTGTGAGGTGGACTGTTGACAGTGATCAGCAGCAGGGGAGCTTCCTCCTCTCGGGCTCATGGAAAGCAAACAAGCTAATCAGACCCAGAGCACTCCAGCCTCCTTTCAACTCCACGGCCAAGAGGACGGAGGGAGAGGAGGGCAAAAGAGAGAGGTTGGAGGAGGAGGAGGGGGTCCCCCTTCTATACAAACACGGATAGATGCAGGGGCCGAGCGCGGGGAGGAGGAGGAGGGGAGCATGCAGATGTGTGTACGATAGTCTGAACTGTAACAACCCCTCGTATACAAGCAGCACTTCCAATTAATGCCACTCCTCCTCCAGCAAACTCTGGACTGTTAACACATTCTGACCTGAGATCAGATTCATACGAGGTTTCCACTGGACACACACACTGGTCTGATGAACCCATTCTGACCCGAGATCAGATTCTAAAAATGTCAGTCTCTCTTCTATTTTTCAAAAATAGCAGACCTACAAGCTCGTATCGCGCCACTCGGTGGCGCGATATGAGCTTGTAGATCTGCTATTTTTCAATAGCTAAAGCATAACATGATGCTGACACCAAAATGGGTGCCCGTTCAGAATGGGTTAAGGGCTTTCTGTCAACACCAATGATAAGATAACTGGAACCGTAACGATGGGAAGTAGCTATAGCCACGCTGATGAACGATAGCGTTCTGTAATTGTGTTTTGAGAGGTGTTGTTGAACACGTTTGAAATCAAACGTGCCATTCTGGGTTATTAAGGGTTCCTGAACTCCACTCCCCCATGTGTGCTCACTCTTATCTGAGCAAGCCACTGCTCGGTCAAAGCAGAGAAGTAATTTTTCAGCCTTTGGGGATCACTAGGAAGTAGGAATCCTCCGTTTTTGTTTGCTGGTTACTAGTTAGAAATGGCTGTCTTTAGTTAAAGGTATAGATTTTCACTGCATTATTGCTGACACGTGGGATGGAAACATGCACCTCTATGGTGTCCTTACTGCGGGGTCATGGACAAGGTCAGAGAGAGAAGGATTAGGGTCGATTCAAACTCCACTTTTTGGCCTCTGTCCAGACTACAAAATGACGTCATTCAACGGTTAGTATACCATCCTAAATATGACGCTTTGGTGCTGCCGAAATGTTGTCACATACCAGACTAATTTGGGCGTTAACTTCCAGCGGTGTTTCCTCATTCATTCAGCCCGGCTTCCAGTTCAATTTGTCAGCAGCACCAACCGACTTCTGACCCTGTCAAGGACCTCCAATATTTACAAGCGACTTCCGTGGTAGCCGTGAGGAGGTGTGAGCAAGCATGAATTGACTTTTATGGAGCTGAAATTAAGTCGGTTTCGGGGACCCATCCCACACGCACACGCACGCACGCACACACACACACACACACACACACACACACACACACACACACACACACACACACACACACACACAGTGCGGCGATGGATTTTGGGAACCTCGGCAATGACGCAATATTGTTGTCAGCCCCTAAACTGTGTTAAATCACCATGTTGTGGTCATGATGTGCCGACTAGTGTGTCAGTTCACTGGCTTGGAGTTAGACGGCCTTGGGTCCACATTTAGTTAGTCCATGACATCATGTTGTGCATGTGTTTCCCAACAACATTCAGCTGTTTCCTCCCTGCATGTTCCCTTTATAGCGCATTGGATATCGCAATATTTATATTTCCCCCGGAAGAAAGTTTATTCAATGTCTTCATTTTGGAGTGTCAATATCTCCCCGAGTGTTGATGTTATCTTCTACGCTGGATCATTTCCATCCTATAATACTTACCTGGCCTCTTCCCTCCCGGCGTGTCTCCAACGCTGACCTTTTATCGGTCAACAAGTGGTTTCTTCGTGTACGCGCCAGCAGCCCCTCCGGAGTGTTTGTGTTGGCCTGAAGGACCACGGTACTGTACTGTGTGTGAGATTACAGGTCAGCTCTTTCAGAGACATAAACACACAGGAGCTCATGGAGGCTTCTTCAGAGTTTGGACGTCGTTTTTTTTTTTTTTTTCCCTCCCTTGAACATTCTCAAGTGGTTTTATCCAGACGAGGATGCCAAGTTCTGTGTGCGTTTGTGTGTGTGCGTTCGTGTGTGTGTTCGTGTGTGTGTGCGTTCGTGTGTGCGTTCGTGTGTGTGTTCGTGTGTGTGTGTGTTCGTGTGTGCGTTCGTGTGTGCGTTCGTGTGTGCGCTCGTGTGTGCGCTTTTATTAACAGAGCAGATTCAACGATAAATGAATCACTTTATTGCAGCAGCGTAATAATAATATTGGTGTTCTGTATGCATGTGTGCTACTACTCATGCCATTAAATTAATGTGAATTAATCACACAGTTCACGTTAACACCGACCTAACCGTTTAAGGAAGTTAAAGTACACATTTTTACGTATTTGTACGTTGTACTTTTACTCCACTCCAATTATTTGACACATTGGCACTTTTACTTAAGTAAAACATGCGAGTACTTTTTCCACCCCTGCGTGAGTGTGAGCGTGGCAGAAGGAGAGCTCTCAGGTGCAGATTAACGTCTTCCATAAACCGGTGTAAACATTTGTCCGCCCTCGCTCGTCCGCCTTAAAAAGACCACAAGCGCATAAAACAACCTGGATGTAAAGCGTTATACCGTGGGCTCACAGCGGGGTCTGGGAGCCCAACGGACAGATGTGTGTGTACTGTATATATTCCGCAGGTGTCCAAGTGGTCCCCCCCCCCCCCCCCCCCCTTGGCCCCACCAGGGAGGTGTTTGAGATGTATATGTGTGTGTAGGCCACCTGTGTGTCCCTTGAACTTCCACATAGGGATGCACGATTAATCGCTATAGCATAATATGAATAGGCCATACTGTATATCGTTACGTCATGTTGTAGTCATTGTTTTCTAAGTCATCAGGCCGGAACCCTCTGAACCAGAACTTCCGGAAGAATAACCGTCGAAGTGTCCTTGAGCAACACTCTGGAGCCCTAATTGCTCCCCATGTGCAGGTTGGTGCCTTGCATGGTTTCCTCCGCTCCGCTGTCGGTGTGTGTATGTGTGTGTGAATGGGTGAATGTAATGCACAATCAATGTAAAGCTCTTTAGATAAAAAGCGCTATATAAATGCACCATTTTACAATATAGGCACACGATACTAATACGAATATTACAATGAAATAATAATAATAAGACTAGGCCCCTTGTTTCTTCCATCTGTGAAAATAGCTGATGCTGATTTTCGCCCCTATAGAATTAGGGCACGCTCGGGTTCATTTGGTTAATATCTTCATCTCTCAACACCCTCACGCCCTGACCACACTACGCCGGGGCAGGATGGAGAGAGAGAGAGAGGATGGGAGAGAGAGGGAGAGAGAGAGAGAGAGAGGGAGAGGGAGAGGGAGAGGGAGGATGGGAGGAGTGCTGAGAGAGAGAGGGAGAGAGAGGGAGAGGGAGGATGGGAGAGAGAGAGAGGGAGAGGGAGAGAGAGGGAGAGGGAGGATGGGAGGAGTGCTGAGAGAGAGACGGAGAGGGAGGATGGGAGGAGTGCTGAGAGAGAGAGGGAGAGGGAGGATGGGAGGAGTACTGAGAGAGAGAGAGGGAGGATGGGAGAGAGAGAGAGAGAGAGGGAGGATGGGAGGAGTGCTGAGAGAGAGAGAGAGAGAGAGGGAGAGGGAGGATGGGAGGAGTACTGAGAGAGAGGGAGAGGGAGGATGG
This sequence comes from Protomyctophum parallelum, assembly GCF_964188405.1. NCBI lineage: Eukaryota > Metazoa > Chordata > Actinopteri > Myctophiformes > Myctophidae > Protomyctophum > Protomyctophum parallelum. The sequence goes on along the minus strand of NC_139711.1, from coordinate 41,503,205 downwards.
GAGAGAGAGAGAGGGAAAGAGAGAGGGAGAGAGAGAGAGAGGGAGGGAGAGGGAGAGAGAGACGCAGAGGGAGGATGGAGAGAGAGAGAGAGAGGGAGAGGGAGAGAGAGAGGGAGAGAGAGAGGGAGAGAGAGATGCAGAGGGAGGATGGAGAGAGAGAGACATAGAGGGAGGATGGAGAGAGAGAGAGAGAGAGAGAGAGGGAGAGAGAGACGCAGAGGGAGGATGGAGAGAGAGAGAGAGAGAGAGAGAGAGAGAGAGAGGGAGAGAGAGACGCAGAGGGAGGATGGAGAGAGAGAGAGAGGGAGAGAGAGACGCAGAGGGAGGATGGAGAGAGAGAGAGAGAGAGAAAGAGAGAGAGAGAGAGAGAGAGAGAGAGAGAGAGAGAGAGAGAGAGACGCAGAGGGAGGATGGAGAGGGAGAGAGAGAGAGAGAGAGGGAGAGAGAGGGAGAGAGAGAGGGAGAGAGAGACGCAGAGGGAGGATGGAGAGAGAGAGAGAGAGGGAGAGAGAGAGACGCAGAGGGAGGATGCAGAGAGAAGCCTGTTAAGTGGCAAAGCCCTTCCACACAGGACGGGCTCTGGTCCAGATGCTCTTCTCTCTGCACCCCTTAAGCTGTCAGGCTTTATGAGAGGATCCATTATGGAGCTCTGTTATCCATTTCTGTTACCACGTATTTGGCAACCCGAGGTCTGGCCCTCCGCCCACGACCAGACAACACACACACACACACACACATAGACACACACACAACGCCCACCCACACACATACACCATGCACACCCACCCATACACATACACGTATACGACTAAATGAACACACATACGCGCACACGTTATTTACGATGTATCACAATCGCTTCCCAGCAACACAGCCAAAACATTAGTTTGAGGATTTATCGTGTCTGTTTGAGATATCACGCCATCAATCACGGGATCTCGATATGCAACTTCACTTTCTGTCATAAATGATTTGTTCATTTATGGAGTGGAAGACGAGGGGGACGTGGGGGCTGGAAGCTCTTAGCCCACAGCTTGTTTTGTAATTGTTGTTGTTGCGTGTTGTTCTCATCTCTTCTGTGTTGGAGTACGTAATGAGGAGAGGCGGTGTCAATCACTGTGGATCAGGCCTCCATAACCCATTCTGACCTGAGATCAGATTCTGTTGTTCTCATCTCTTCTGTGTTGGAGTACGTAATGAGGAGAGGCGGTGTCAATCACTGTGGATCAGGCCTCCATAATACACACATACTTTACTGTACCCATCCATTGCCTTTTGTCATTGACTATAGGATTTTTATCCCACGATTTTTAGTGTCCCATTTTTGTCTCCCTCTGTGTCATTGTCTAGTAGTGTGTAATCCTGGGTGCAATACGCTCCCCATGCCAACCTCCTCATGCTTCCTTCAATGCATGAGGAGTCCAAGCCGCTTCTTTTCATCTGACAGGGTGGGGTTTTCCCCGGGTTGGACGTAGCGTGTGGGAGGGATCACGTTATTCCAACCGGTTCCTTTCCCCTTCCATCAGGTGCCCCGGCTGGCCAGGGGGAGGCAGTTTAGAGACCAGGATTCGGATGATAGTTGTTGATTACTTGTATACATCCAGGGGTGTTTTGTCCTTCAAAGAACTTCAGCGCTTGATTCTCCAGGGGAAGCCATCTCCTCTCCCGCTGGTCCCATGGGAGTGGGTATCATTTAAAAAGGACCACACGTCCTTATCAGCCCCACTGTTGTATTTGAGAGGAAGACGTGTGGACACGTCTTTGGCATCATAAGTGTTTATCCATAAACCAAACGTCCCATTCGTGCGGAGCTACAATTCATGCCATGTTTTTGTATATAACGGTATGCGGAAACGACAGTGTTCCTCGTTCCATTATGTGAACCCCTGTGACGGGAATGTCAGATGGTCATGGTTTAGCTTTTACACATGCTACTTACTGGGCGTGTATACAGACCTCTGGACACTTGGATAACTGTTCTTTAACCACTTAGCGTCCCTGATCTGTTCCCCTTTAGAGTGTATTTGTCATGGAGAGAGAAAGAAAAGTGTGGGACGGTCTTTTAAGCACACACACACACACACACACACGCGCACGCTCGCGCGGATGAGAGCAGCCATCAAACGAGCAACGACCCTAAGTGGAAAAAGGTGACCCTGGCCTGCCTGCCTGTAACACGAAAGTACTTTAATTGTGTTTTCCACCATAGCGTGAAAGCGAAAAAAGGCCCCGTGCGAGAGAGACATCGACACACGGGGCAAAACACACTCGTTATCAAATCAACGGGTGCCTCCGTTTGGCCCCGGTGTTTATGGCCGTGGTAACTTCAGAGCACCGTGCGGTAAAGGGGAACGGGCCTCCTGGTGGCTGTGGCTGTGTGTCGGTGTCGGGGAGGATTACCCAGCCATATGTCAAACACATCACAACACACACGGTCACCAAACATTACATTAGGGGGTACTGTTGTTGCACAGTGGCCACTGTTTAAACAGACATCCGTACGGGAAGTTGAAACAAGTCGAAACACGCACGTTACTGGCTTTGTTAAAAAACGAGACGCATAATACCGTAAGTTTCAATGCTCTTGTTTATGTTGGGGGTGGGGTGGGGCTACACACCGTCTCGCTCCCCTCACTCCATGATGTAGCGCAGGGCTCGCGGCCTCACACACACACACACACACACACACACACACACACACACACGCGACAGTGGGATTACTCAACACGTGGCGCCCTGGCCTGGCCTGGCCTGGCCTGGCCCCGGTGCGTGTCGAACGGTACGAGGCCGTGCAAAGGACTGGGATTATGTTGGCGCACGTATGGCGTGTGTCTGGTCTGGTCTGGGCGTGTGTCTGATGTGGTGTTGATAAGTCGATGGCGTGCGCGCCGCCCGGGCGGTGCATGTTCGTGCCGAGTCTAACCGTGTCCCGGCCCCGGGTAGTTACACACACACACACACACACACACACACACACACACACACACATTCTCAGTCTTGGGGAATTTATGGATGCGTTCCTGACTGTGAGAATGTACGAATGTAATCAAGTGGACGCCGGCGAGTCGGTTTTGGGGTAAATGTACGCTGCTGTAGGATTGCATGATAACCTCTTGACTCGTACCAGCTACATTCTCTGGTGTCACTGCACTGTGAGTTATATATGGGCCTGCTGTGGAGATGCTACGAAGAGGGGATGATAGTACAGAGCATCTGGATATGGATGAAAGAAAGAAAGAGACAGGCACCACTGGCACTCAGCATGGGGGGGGGGGGGGGGGGGGGAGCAGCCGGAGCGGTCGGAATAACACGAAGAAGATTCTCGTGTGAAGCAGTGGTGGAAAAAGTGCTCGAATGTTTTACTTAACCCATTTTGACCTAGGAACGATTCTACAAATGCCTTCTATTCTAATTCCTGACAGTTTTCTGAAAAACCCAAAGTTTCTGTGTCAGTCGTTTTCAAACATTTCCATGTCAAAGACCCTCAAAACTAGATGTATTTGGCCGTCGACCCCCATCTGAAAATATGTTGTTCCAGAGACCCCTCAGAAGCAAAGATTTGAGTTTAAAGCTGATCTTCTATTTTTCAATAGCTAAAGCATAACATAATGCTTACACCAAAAGGGGTTCCCACCCAAAATGGGTTAAGTAAAAGTGTGGACCCATACTGGTCCATTTGGTTTGATTTTATGCTCTCAAGAGTTAAATTATTGTTAAACCTCTTTATTACTTAATTTTCATGAAGTCTACACAATTAGAGAATGTAAAATAATTGTTATTTTGATCGTTATCTCTCCTATGGTACCACATGTTCAATACAGCATGGAATTGTCGACAAAATCTTATCCAACGATGACACAATAATCTTTAGTTTTGGGAGTTGAGAAGTTTAATCAAATGTAGGTCCGCGTGGCTGAATAAATAATGGACCTTGATATGAAAAGGGTTTGATTGATTAATTGATTGATTTTAAGTAATTTTATTTATTAACAGTATATGCAGAATCGGTACATTTCATAGTAAACTAAAGCACAACTTTGAAAACCACATACTGTTCTATACTTCTATACGTTCTTTTAAATGTATTAACCCATTTTGGGCGGGGACCCATTTTGGTGTCAGCATCATGTTATGCTTTAGCTATTGAAAAATAGCAGATCTACAAGCTCATATCGCGCCACCGAGTGGCGCGATACGAGCTTGTAGGTCTGCTATTTTTGAAAAAAATCGAAGAACGACTGACATTTTTAGAATCTGATCTCAGGTCAGAATGGGTTAATCAGACCACAGTGTGTGTCCGGTGGAAACCTCGTATGAATCTGATCTCAGGTCAGAATGTATTAATTGAGCTAGAACTTTTCAGTTTGTTGTCATAGGCCATTCCACAGATTCACCCCTCCCTCTATCCCTCTTACACTTATACATCTACATCTTTTACTTTATTCCCCTTGAAAATGCCAGAACCTCTGAAGGTTCTACCTGCTCTCTCTGTAGTGTAAGTGTTTACTGTGCACACGGGCTTGAATCAGAACCAGCCAGGGCCGGCTGCGCAGCTGCAGGCAGCGTGTGACGCGCAGAGCTGCCAACCTGCACACATTTTGTGTACCAACCACGCAATTCTAGGCGTATAGACACCTAGAATTGCGTGGTTGGTACACAAAATGTGTGCAGGTTGGCAGCTGTGGACGCGGGCCAGCGTTGCGACTGCGTGACCGCAGAGCCTGCAGAGGCGGAACCGGGGGGGGGGGGGGAATCCATCAACATTGGGGCGAGCGTGCATGCATGCGCGGGCCAACAGGTGGGACAGTACAGTAAATACAGTACAGTGTATATATGCTGTATGTGTACACTACATGTGTGCAGAGTACATGTGTGTACACTATGCTACATGTGTGTGTGTACAAGTATGTTTATAAAGCATGTGCAAAACGTTGTTTTAATGGGAAGCCCCTCAGACCTCTAAATTAACGCGTGATAAATAAGCAGTGCCGATGTAAGCGTCCATATGGTTCCATTTGAACAGTTAGAAGAACATTCTCACCGCCATCCAGTACTACATTCTTTGTTGTCGTCGTGCTAATGTCCAGAGCAGAGACATGTTTGGAAACGTACACAAACGTTCTCCTAACAGTATAATGAACATGCCCAAATGAGGGAGGCCAGCTTCAAAGTGCCTCTAAGAACAATCGTGGACACATTGGCTGACACAATTGCTGATACCGGCGATGACCTCAAAAAAGTTAAATAAATGATTGACGCATCAATTGTGTTAACAGGTTGAGAGAGCTATGTTACCCCATAACTACTATTAACCCATTCTGACAAGCATATTAAAGTTACTGGAGGCCAATTTGTTGACTATTCAGCACATTATTTGGTTATCAAGGCATGACACCAAAAGATTGTCAATCAATAGTTGCTGCGAGAGTGAGGTCTATAGCCAACACCAACGTGGGATCGCTGCCATCCACAATGTCCTATCCAACAGCAGGTTCTTGAGCTCTTCAGTGTTGTCTCACTGCCGCAGCACGTCTACACAGGTGGTATAGACGCCAGATCTGTAATGACAAGTAGCTGATAATATTATTGGTCAGGCTCTGCTAATGTCTGTGAGATGGGAGGTGGACGTACAAAACCTCATTCTGTTCTTCACTTTTCATCTCTCGTCACATTCCTCCCGTGCACGTGTCCCTTCTCTTCGGCACGGTTCCCCCTCCTCCTCCTCCTCCTCCTCCTCCTCCTCCTCCTCCACAGACCAAAACGAAGGAGTTTATCCTGGATAATGCGTCCCAAGTGGTTGTGTGTGTGTTTCCTGACAGCTGCGCCGCTGAACCACATCTCTATGGATGGATGCTAATAACCCCGTCCTAATGGTTACGACATTACCTAAATGTCATTAAATACCCATTTCGACCATAATGCCAACAGTTTGCGCTGCAGTGTCCCCCCGAGCATGGAGACATGAATGGGCCCCATGGTGGAGAGGGAGTGCGTGCACACAGTGGACTGTATGGGTCCAGGCCCGCCCCAGGGTGGTACTGCATGGGCCCAGGCCCGCCCCATGGGCCCAGGCCCGCCCCAGGGCGGACTGCATGGTCCCAGGCCCGCCCCAGGCCCGCCCCATGGGCCCAGGCCCGCCCCATGGGCCCAGGCCCGCCCCAGGGTGGTACTGCTATACCCAGGCAGGGTCCCCGAGAGGTGAAACCCAAAGTGGGGCTCCCACAGCGGGCTCCCACAGCGGGCTCTTGGATAATGAGGGTCGGGCGAGTTTCTAGGAACCGCGGAGAGAGACACACACACACACATGCGCGCACACACACGCACGCACGCACGCACAGCCGCACACACTCATATTGTAATGGCTTACCGTACACTCAACTCACACTGACTTACATACACGTACGTGTGAGTAAATTAAGGTAAGTTGAGTCAGCTACTGACTCAACATCCCATGCTTTAAGAGGCCTCGGTTACACCCCGACAATCCTTCTTCTAATTGGACACACGGAGCCTAGGCTCCCCTAGAGGCCGGCCCGGGTCCGCACGCTGGGGACTCTGGGAACTTTACTGGAAACCATTAAGGAAACGAGACATTTCCGACCGCAGGGAGCAAAGGAAAGCAGCTACGAAATGTGAAGAGAAAGGTTGGGGGGGAAATTAGAGGCTCCAGGCCTGAATAATTGTGCTCATGCATGATCATTGCGCGCGTGTGTGTGTGTGTGTGTGTGTGTGTGTGTGTGTGTGTGTGTGTGTGTGTGTGTGTGTGTGTGTGTGTGTGTGTGTGTGTGTGTGTGTGTGTGTGTGTGTGTGTGTGTGTGTGTGTGTGTGTGTGTGTGTGTGTGTGTGTGCTCGAGCATGTGTGTGTGTGTGTGTGTGTGTGTGTGTGTCAGGTCGCGTGCCTCACTGCAGGGCAGAAAGGAAGTCGTGAATTGTTGGCAGTGCTGAAGTGTGTGTGTTTGTGTGTGTGTGTGTGTGTGTGTGTGCGTGCGTGCGTGCGTGCGTGTGTGTGCGTGCGTGCGTGTGAGCATGTGTCATTTACTTTAGCCTATCATTAGCACACCCTCGCAGAAACACACACACACACACACACACTGTCCAAGCTGTCTCACACATGACATACCGCTGCTTGTTGTTCCCGTGTGAACAAGTGACACATAATTGATTGTTGATTCATACAAGAATTAACAAGTGAAAAGAACAAGCCTGTGGCTTTAACCCCCCCCCCAAACGTCTTAGAAGAATATGGGTGGAGGAACACTCACCCATCCCTCAGTACCCAGAGCATTTAATCAAGGCAGCCTGGGCATCGATAACTGGCATATACCTATGACTGGTTTTATTGGGCATCAGTGACTGGTTGTATTAATGGGCATCAGTGACTGGTTTTATTGGACATCAGTGACTGGTTGTATTAATGGGCATCAGTGACTGGTTTTATTGGACATCAGTGACTGGTTGTATTAATGGGCATCAGTGACTGGTTTTACTGGGCATCAGTGACTGGTTTTACTGGGCATCAGTGACTGGTTGTATTAACCCATTCTGACCTGAGATCAGATTCATACGAGGTTTCCACTGGACACACACTGGTCTGATGAACCCATTCTGACCTGAGATCAGATTCTAAAAAATGTCAGTCGTTCTTCGATTTTTCAAAAATAGCAGACCTACAAGCTCGGCCACTCGGTGGCGCGATATGAGCTTGTAGATCTGCTATTTTTAAATAGCTAAAGCACGACATGATGCTGACACCAAAATGGGTTCCCGTTCAGAATGGGTTAATGGGCATCAGTGACTGGTTGTATTGGGCATCAGTGACTGGTTGTATTGGACATCAGTGACTGGTTGTATTGGGCATCAGTGACTGGTTGTATTGGACATCAGTGACTGGTTGTATTAGACATCAGTGACTGGTTGTATTAGACATCAGTGACTGGTTGTATTAGACATCAGTGACTGGTTGTATTAGACATCAGTGACTGGTTGTATTGGGCATCAGTGACTGGTTGTATTAGACATCAGTGACTGGTTGTATTAGACATCAGTGACTGGTTGTATTAGACATCAGTGACTGGTTGTATTAGACATCAGTGACTGGTTGTATTAGACATCAGTGACTGGTTGTATTAGACATCAGTGACTGGTTGTATTAGACATCAGTGACTGGTTGTATTAGACATCAGTGACTGGTTGTATTAGACATCAGTGACTGGTTGTATTGGGCATCAGTGACTGGTTGTATTAGACATCAGTGACTGGTTGTATTAGACATCAGTGACTGGTTGTATTAGACATCAGTGACTGGTTGTATTAGACATCAGTGACTGGTTGTATTAGGCATCAGTGACTGGTTGTATTGGACATCAGTGACTGGTTGTATTGGACATCAGTGACTGGTTGTATTGGACATCAGTGACTGGTTGTATTAGACATCAGTGACTGGTTGTATTGGGCATCAGTGACTGGTTGTATTGGACATCAGTGACTGGTTGTATTAGACATCAGTGACTGGTTGTATTAATGGGCATCAGTGACTGGTTGTATTAATGGGCATCAGTGACTGGTTGTATTAATGGGCATCAGTGACTGGTTGTATTAGACATCAGTGACTGGTTGTATTGGACATCAGTGACTGGTTGTATTGGACATCAGTGACTGGTTGTATTGGACATCAGTGACTGGTTGTATTAGACATCAGTGACTGGTTGTATTGGACATCAGTGACTGGTTGTATTGGGCATCAGTGACTGGTTGTATTAGACATCAGTGACTGGTTGTATTGGGCATCAGTGACTGGTTGTATTGGGCATCAGTGACTGGTTGTATTAGACATCAGTGACTGGTTGTATTAGACATCAGTGACTGGTTGTATTAATGGACATCAGTGACTGGTTGTATTAGACATCAGTGACTGGTTGTATTAGACATCAGTGACTGGTTGTATTAGACATCAGTGACTGGTTGTATTAGACATCAGTGACTGGTTGTATTGGGCATCAGTGACTGGTTGTATTGGGCATCAGTGACTGGTTGTATTAGACATCAGTGACTGGTTGTATTAGACATCAGTGACTGGTTGTATTAATGGACATCAGTGACTGGTTGTATTAGACATCAGTGACTGGTTGTATTAGACATCAGTGACTGGTTGTATTAGACATCAGTGACTGGTTGTATTAGACATCAGTGACTGGTTGTATTGGGCATCAGTGACTGGTTGTATTGGGCATCAGTGACTGGTTGTATTAGACATCAGTGACTGGTTGTATTGGACATCAGTGACTGGTTGTATTGGACATCAGTGACTGGTTGTATTGGACATCAGTGACTGGTTGTATTGGGCATCAGTGACTGGTTGTATTGGACATCAGTGACTGGTTGTATTAGACATCAGTGACTGGTTGTATTAGACATCAGTGACTGGTTGTATTGGACATCAGTGACTGGTTGTATTGGACATCAGTGACTGGTTGTATTGGACATCAGTGACTGGTTTTATTGGACATCAGTGACTGGTTGTATTGGACATCAGTGACTGGTTGTATTGGACATCAGTGACTGGTTGTATTAGACATCAGTGACTGGTTGTATTAGACATCAGTGACTGGTTGTATTGGACATCAGTGACTGGTTGTATTGGACATCAGTGACTGGTTGTATTGGACATCAGTGACTGGTTGTATTGGACATCAGTGACTGGTTGTATTGGGCATCAGTGACTGGTTGTATTAATGGGCATCAGTGACTGGTTGTATTAGACATCAGTGACTGGTTTTATTGGACATCAGTGACTGGTTGTATTAGACATCAGTGACTGGTTGTATTGGGCATCAGTGACTGGTTGTATTGGGCATCAGTGACTGGTTGTATTGGACATCAGTGACTGGTTGTATTAGACATCAGTGACTGGTTGTATTAGACATCAGTGACTGGTTGTATTGGACATCAGTGACTGGTTGTATTGGGCATCAGTGACTGGTTGTATTGGGCATCAGTGACTGGTTGTATTAGACATCAGTGACTGGTTGTATTAGACATCAGTGACTGGTTGTATTAGACATCAGTGACTGGTTGTATTGGACATCAGTGACTGGTTGTATTAGACATCAGTGATTGGTTGTTCTGGGCAACTGCACCTGCAGTGAATGTGTGCACTATGGTTGTGAAACAGAATGTTGCTGCAATTGTGCTCAGTAAAAAAACACAATAGGTGAACAACACGGACATTGCTGTTCCTTGGAGTGGTTGCACCACTCAAAAATGGTTGTCACCTGAACTCCAACTTGCTTGTCAGCTTGTTTTCCCCCCTGTGGAGCAGTAAGTCTTCCATAGGGTCAGTGCGTCGCTATATATACGCACAAGACGCGAGGAGGGCAACAAAATGTGCCAAAAAAGTGCCAAGCCGATCCTCATAATAATAATAATAGTCTTCTCCGTGGCGCCCGTGTGTGCGTCCTCGAGTTGCATGTGTGTTGCTCAGGGATGAAGCAGCGTCTCTCTTCCCCGCCCGGTCTAGCAGTGAGTTTAACCCATTTTGACCGGGCACCCATTTTGGTGTTGGCATCATGTCGTGCTTTAGCTATTGAAAAATAGCAGATCTACAAGCTCATATCGCGCCACCGAGTGGCGCGATACGAGCTTGTAGATCTGCTATTTTTGAAAATAATCGAAGAACGACTGACATTTTTAGAATCTGATCTCAGGTCAGAATGGGTTCGTCAGACCAGTGTGTCCGGCGGCGGAAACCTCGTATGAATCTGATCTCAGGTCAGAACGGGTTAAGTGTTATTTAGCACCAACATATATAGGTCTGGTCTAGCAGTGAGTTTAACTGTTATTTAGCACCAACATTATATAGGTCTGGTCTAGCAGTGAGTTTAAGTGTTATTTAGCAAAACAACATATAGGCCGTGTTGGGACCCATGAAAAAGTGCTTAGAAAATGAGTTTCGTTCCCATGTCAAGCGAACTACGCATTCAATGCATTTTTTCATAGATAATACCCTTCTAGACTTTGGGTAAAAAGTTCTACTCATAAAAACCTGCTGTTTTTTTTTTATAGCCATAAATGTATAAACAGTTTATAACCAAAAAACGAAAATCGTGTGCTGCTGTTTTTGCTTGTAAAATGTGTTTTTGGCAACAATTTTTTTTTCTCAAATGTCAAATGCATATACATAACATCTGACATAAGTATTGGTGCCTTTAGTTTACTCATATGTGAATTTATATCATGAAATGTAGCATATTTGTTAAAGAATATGCTTCAACTTAAGTGTTTGCCACACAGTACAATGAAACCTACACAGTAAATTGTGCCAAGAGCTTATGTTTCATACCTGTTTCAACCTACTGTGTAATGAAAGGTAGAAAAGAAAATCAGGGCACCTTGGACCAAAATGGCAGAAAATCTATCCAAATGTTACCACGCCCCCTAAATTGCAATAATGCAAAAAATGCACAAGACTAAAAATTAGGTACTAGAGGTCAGAATGATTACAACATAATTGTATGAAACATTTATTTATTTACAAGTACCGCAAAGTGTCACAGCATCTGTCATTTGTACACCCCCCCCCCCTGCCAAGGAAATATATGAAAATACAAAATAGCATACAAATGCCTCACAATAAAACCTTCTGTTGGCTGTGTAAGTAGTCTGTGCTGTTTGCATTTATGCATTGCATTTAAATGGATGTAGGTAGTGTGGCAATTCTTTAACATCTTAATAATTCTTGAACAAAACAAGTAGTAGGCCTACATGGTAACATGTTGGGTTACTCATCCCTATCACTTTCATCAGTCATCATCCCATGTACCTCTTTCTTCTGTTTCTTTTGACACATTTTCACAGTCCTGGCAGTGACATAAATCAGTGCAAGACAGTTTTGCAGACATACATGAACATCTTTCAGTCTCACATTTGCTTTTTTTTTTTTACAATTACAGTGGACTACCTGCAACACACTATCAGGGGCAGGATTTCTAGTCATCCATGTTACTTACTGTTAACTCCCCATCCTCCATGCCCCATCCACTGCCAATGGGTGAAGGAGCACACATCCTACTAGTCAGAGAACGTCTCATCACTGCTGCTTGGTAGTTTGCCCTTTTGCAATGTTGGTGGAGAGCATCACTTGTTGGGGGAATGGACAGTTCTGGCAAAGCTGATGATGCCGTACAGAATGATTTGTACCTTGCATCATTCACGTTTTTGGCAGATGATTGGCCATACAGGTAGCACACATATTTGCTCAGTGTGTTGAAAGTTGACTGGTCAAGGTTAAAACTGCTGCCAAGATGAACCTGCTTGGCTTACCTCAGTTGACTCAAAGAATGCCAAAGAGGTAACCTAAAAGTTCCTCAGACAGATTGAGGCGCAGCTTCCTCAGTGTAAGCAGAAGTCTCTGAGTATCACTAAGGGCGCTTTCACACCCAAAGTTCGCTTAGAAGGTCCGGATCAAGGACCAAGGACCAAATATTTGCATTTTGATTTTGGTCCGTTTGGTGTTCACACTGGACTTTGTAAAGCGTACCAAATATGTAAACAAATGACACGTGGACATGTTAAGCGAACCAAATAGTGGGGGGGAAAAGAACATGAGGGGAAATCACTGTCTACAATTTTTGGGGCAACCTTCAGTCACACAGAGAGAGAAGAGAACAGCAACATGACAGGCAGCAACAACTTGCTATTGCATTCATTCTTATTAATTATTTTATTAGCCAAATAAGAGCAACAGATGAACAGAGGAGCAGGTGTTTGAACAATAATGTGCTTGCTGCTGAATGCTGATGCATAAATTCACAGAGACGTATAGCCTACTACAAGGTATCCCCGATAAAAAGGACTTTTCTTCCATGTGTGCACCTTCACCCATGTTATTTCTGCGCATCAAATCGGCGCCGCGGCGGGCATTTCCATGTCATCTTATGGTTTGGTCAGTTGGTTATTGAGCTTCAAGTCAGAACAGCTCTGCTGCAGCTAATTGAGTTGACCTAGTTTTACGTCTTTTGCTATAGTGATGTAATCAATTAATCATTTGGGACCACCTGTGTATAGCTTATTTAACGTTGGCTTTTTCTCGATACCTGCGGCCTGCGCGCCATGGATGATTTTTTATATTTCTCTGTCTCTGCGTCTCTCCCATATAAATATATGGGTCTCTCCCCCAGTCCCCTCATGTGCGTGCGCGCCCACGCGCCCACACACACACACACACACACACACACACACACACACAAAAAGGAGGGGACACGAGTTGAAAGAGAAACTCGCATGAAGACTCATGCATCGCAGATTCGCATGCTTTGTCATAACTTTGCGTGGCGGCGGCCAGCGCATGCTTAAAATAAACAGATCTACAAGCTTACATCGTGTGCCATACCGTACAGTGGCGTACACCATTCCATGTCGATAACTTGTACATTTTGCGCATGTGAACCTCGTATGCTGCGCTGCGCCTCGACATATACTGTAGCCTATGCGTCTACTATTAAAATCAGACTGTCAGCTGTCATATGATCCCCGTAAAAAAATACATGCTTTTATAACTATAATTATTAATGCAGCCTCACAACTGCCGACGCCAGACGGCTATTTTGCCTATCGTCCTGTATTTGGTCCTCTATAAAGTCCGAATGCATTCACACCAGTAACGAAGCGCACCGTGGTTCGTTTGGAAGCGAACCGAGTTCGGCCTTTTTTAGCGGACCATGGTTCGTTTCTTTGATCCGCACCAGAGTTCGTATGCACGTTCACACCAACCGAACCAAAGGGGTAAGCGGACCATGGTTCGTTTTAAACGAACCAAACATGTCCGGTGTGAAAGCGCCCTAAGTGACTGTTTTGCAGGAGGTGGTAAACTTGGTGACACAAAATTGAACAACAACATGAAAGTCCTGTGAAGAATTTCATTTAGCTGTCATCAAATTCTGAAGGATCAAGAGTACGATGTTTCAACTCACTTTCTAATTTGTTGACTTTATCCCTAAGTGATTGACATTCAGTATTTAAAGATTTAATCTGTTCATGTAATGAGGCAATGTCATTTTGTGTTTCCTCTGTCTGGACCCCAATGCCTGGGACTTCAACAACAGTCTGTACCTCTGCTGTACTTCGATCAGTGATGGAGGTGAAACCAAATAACCTTGGCACGTAGTCAGGATGTAGAGGATCATCACTCTTTTCCCCTTAAATAACAAAAACAACAAAAACATTTACTAGAAATATGATATTAATTTGTTTACATATATGGGGTGTTTTCACATATGTCCTGTTTCAGACATCAGCCTCAAAACAAACTCATCCGGGACGGGGCTGCCAAATCATTGTGAGATTATTTTTTTACATTAACCACTGGAACAATAGCATCCCTATTCTGGAGGGAACATTTGCAGAAAATAGCAGATCTACAAGCTCACAACATTGTTGGTGTAGAGCAGGGGTAGGCAGCTTTAACCACGGGTGCCAAGGGTGACCACTGGCACACACTGGCAATGCCAGTGTCTCACTCTAATGCCAGTCTGGCATTAGAGTGAGAGAGGATTAGCCTGCATGTCTGTAACTGTGTACAAATGGAACCAATGGACCCCATTGGACCCCAAATGGACCCTTCTTAGGAACCAAATGGACCTTACAGGTCTGTAACTCTGAGAGATGGAACCAAATAGACCCTTACAGCCTGAGTGTACAAATGGACACATGCAGGTCTGTAACTCTGACACTATGGGTCCATTTGGTTCCATTCGTACACTCTCAGAGTAAGTCCATTTGTGCAATAACAATCAAACGTTATGTGGGTCCTTGAAAAAAAAAAAAAAAAAAGTTTGATATTAAACCACTCTAGTGGTTATCAGTGGACTCTTAATGTGTCATATAAATCAGTGTCATACGATATTCTGAGGGAAACCATGGAGACTTAACATTCAGTAACTGCAGGGTGTGTTGATCAATAAGAACATTAACATTAAAGTCTTTCCACGGACTCACGTAACATGTTGATGAGTAATTACTCCTGACCAGATCTCTTTCAGGGGAACGGACTATGTTAATCCACTTCTTGGTCCACAAGAAGAGAACTCCGTTAGGTTCGTTTAAAACGGGACATTGTGTGAAAAGGCCCTTTTACATTGAACGTATGGTTTTACAAAAAAAGCAACATACCTGATAAAGTGAAAGTGGCACCCGCAAATCCATGTAGCCCTGAAACATGACTACATCGGCGAAGTGCAGCGATCCATTTACTTCTTTTTTCTTTACATTTCGGCAGTCTGTAAAAGGATAGCTCCGAGTTCTTTTTTAATCTGTTTGTACAGTCAATCGCACAACGGCTCTTTCCCATTTTCCCAGTTTAGAGAATGAAAACAGCGTCGCAACAGTGAGTTGCTAGGTTGCTATGGACAACAAAAAGTTCTTCCGCATACGAAGACGTTACGCGCATACTCAAGGGAATAAAGCGGCTACGCGATTGGTCCACGTGACCAAAACCACACCACTCCCCTTGCACATATTATTACGCCTTGTAAGAAATAGTCCCGTCTTAGATCGCGGATTATAAAATAACTGCAGCGTCGGACGAGTAGAACTTTTTTATTTAGACTGTCTACCTATAAATCTCTTTTATGGAGAAAAAATTGTGTAGTCCCCCTTCCGTGGGAACGGACCTGAACGAAAAGGGACCTCACCACACGGCCTAATATAGGACAAATTAAAGTTACGAGGTCATGAGTAAAACCAGCGCTCTCGTCCCAGGGGGAGGAGGGGGAAGGGGGACGGGGGGGACAGCACAAACACATTATTCGTAGGGCTAACCATATGGTCGGCGATGTCCCTGGATACTTGGATAGGGTCAAGTGTGGTGCCCGCTCAGTGCCGATGGCGTGCAGGACGCTGTAGGTGATGAAAAGAGAACAGAATGCAGAGAGAGAGAGTGGAATGCACCAAATAAACATGGAACTATAGGCATGTAACGATTCACTAAACTCAGGATACAATTCGTATCACGATATTAAAATAAATATATATTTTAAAGAACAATTACTGTTTATTTTATTTTATATATACTTTATCTTCCCCCCTGAGATTTTTTTTATTTAACTACATTGCAAAAGAAGTAGCATTACTTTTGATAGTGCAGAAACATAATTGCCTTCCTTGATGAGCATCAACGACCATCATCACCTGGGCACAGACACACACAGCTCCCCTCTACAGTCACAGACACACACAGCTCCCCTCTACAGTCACAGACACACACAGCTCCCCTCTACAGTCACAGACACACACACAGCTCCCCTCTACAGTCACAGACACACACAGCTCCCCTCTACAGTCACAGACACACACAGCTCCCCTCTACAGTCACAGACACACACAGCTCCCCTCTACAGTCACAGACACACACAGCTCCCCTCTACAGTCACAGACACACACAGCTCCCCTCTACAGTCACAGACACACACACAGCTCCCCTCTACAGTCACAGACACACACAGCTCCCCTCTACAGTCACAGACACACACAGCTCCCCTCTACAGTCAGACACACACAGCTCCCCTCTACAGTCACAGACACACACAGCTCCCCTCTACAGTCACAGACACACACAGCTCCCCTCTACAGTCACAGACACACACAGCTCCCCTCTACAGTCAGACACACACAGCTCCCCTCTACAGTCACAGACACACACAGCTCCCCTCTACAGTCACAGACACACACAGCTCCCCTCTACAGTCACAGACACACACACAGCTCCCCTCTACAGTCACAGACACACACAGCTCCCCTCTACAGTCACAGACACACACAGCTCCCCTCTACAGTCACAGACACACACAGCTCCCCTCTACAGTCACAGACACACACAGCTCCCCTCTACAGTCACAGACACACACAGCTCCCCTCTACAGTCACAGACACACACAGCTCCCCTCTACAGTCACAGACACACACAGCTCCCCTCTACAGTCACAGACACACACAGCTCCCCTCTACAGTCACAGACACACACAGCTCCCCTCTACAGTCACAGACACACACACAGCTCACCTCTACAGTCACAGACACACACAGCTCCCCCTCTACAGTCACAGACACACACAGCTCCCCTCTACAGTCACAGACACACACAGCTCCCCTCTACAGTCACAGACACACACAGCTCCCCTCTACAGTCACAGACACACACAGCTCCCCTCTACAGTCACAGACACACACACAGCTCACCTCTACAGTCACAGACACACACAGCTCCCCCTCTACAGTCACAGACACACACAGCTCCCCTCTACAGTCACAGACACACACAGCTCCCCTCTACAGTCACAGACACACACACACACAGCTCACCTCTACAGTCACAGACACACACAGCTCCCCCTCTACAGTCACAGACACACACAGCTCCCCTCTACAGTCACAGACACACACAGCTCCCCTCTACAGTCACAGACACACACAGCTCCCCTCTCCAGTGCTCTGCTACTGAAAGTGACTATCATTTCTCTCCAAAAGCACTTGAATGATGGAATATGACTAAAGCTCACATTTCACATCACACACTAGCCGCCCTAAAAAAAGTAAAAATATGTTTTTTAGTTGTTTTTTTTTAATCAATTTTTTTATTTCAATGAATCAATTCATATCGTCGGGATTAAAGGTTTTATGACATTCATTTTCATTTATTTTTGTTTTTGTTATTTCTTTAAGGTTTTATGACCTCAATTACACCCAAAAAACCTGAACTTTGAACATTCAGTGGATTTTCTGTGGTCTGAAGTTTTCTTTGGGGTTTTTTGGGCCTTTTGAGCTACAATGAAAACAGGCTGGCAAATCCCATTGACATATATGGGATTTGCAGTAAGTGATGTCACTTACTGCCGGCAAATCAGAGCACCTGTTTGAGCCAGAAAACCCCAGATCACATAAAATCTACTGAATGTTAAAAGTTCATGTTTTTTGGGTGCAATTGAGATTAGAAAACCTAAAAAAAACAAGAACAATTCCAAAACCTTTTTTTTTAATGTCACAATCCCTTTAATATCGATATATATCGATATACGATATATCGTTACATGCCTACATGGAACCCTTCCGTCTGGAACTCTGGAGGAGAAAGGTCTGCTATGAGGAGCTCTGACTCTCTCTCTCTCTCTTTGGCCACAGCCATGTGCTGTCATGTGGGGGCGTACAGTATAAACACAGCTGAAGGTAATGACATTAACCGTGGGAGGCGTGTTCCGTTTAGGTGTGACTGTGTGCCAGCACACAAACGAGCCCTTCCTTTGATCTGCTTTGATTTGTTTGGCATGCAAATAAATCAAACCTTTTGCTAATTTCCAAACGGGGCAGAAGGTTATACAAAACAAATACGTTGCAGCGAACGTTCATTCTGTCACACACAGAATGAATTACCGAAATGAATGAAAGGATCCAGAAAGAATCAATGCCAATTAGCTTCAGCTGTTGTTGATACCATCTGACATGGCCGCGGCCAAAAGGGTCCATTCTGGTTGTGTTGTTGTTGGACAATATTTATTCATTCACAAATTAATTCATTCTGGAGTTGGAAATGATTCATACCATAACTGTTTACATGGATGGAATCTGAATAAAAAGTATTCCTGCTTCCTTTCCATTTTGTTTATTATACACGACCAAAGCATATTCATTCAGAATGCTACTACTACTACTATGTACTAAGGGAAGACATGTGTAAAATAATGCATGTATTCCAAACTGTGTTTATATGGTAAATGCATAGAGGGTAATATGCACATGCTTAAAGTGAATGGCACACAGACAGAGTTAACATGCACAGTGAGTTTAACATTGTTTAACGTTGTTTAATGCAATCAGATGTGACTTTTCTGTGTGGACGTATGAGCTGTCAGAAAGGCCAGAAAGTAGTTTTTTTGCCACTCACTCACTCAGTAGGCATTCCTGCATATACCTTCCTGGTTTGATGATGATGTCACGCGCATACTCCTCTATTTCCCGAATGATTCAAACGTTATATACAGTATATATACAACCCCTCCAAAACCCTTTAATTTAATTAACCCATTCTGACCGGGCACCCATTTTGGTGTCAGCATCATGTTATGCTTTATCTATTGAAAAATAGCAGATCTACAAGCTCATAGGTGGCGCGCTACGAGCTTGTAGGTCTGCTATTTTTTGAAAAATCGAAGAACGACTGACATTTTTTAAATCTGATCTCAGGTCAGAATGGGTCAATCAGACCAGTGTGTGTCCAGTGGAAAACTCGTATGAATCTGATCTCAGGTTAATTTAATTCGGGTCAGACCGGAATGGAATAAATATTCTATTCCCAATTGAGGTGTTTACATCAGCAGTCATTGTGAATACAAGTGGAACGTATCTGTGCATGTATGTAAACGCAGTGTGACGTGTGTGTGGTTGTGTCATGTCGTGAAAGCGGTGCATGATGTGTGTGTCTGGGGGAGAGGGGAGCGGAGTGGAAGGGAGGGGAGGGGGACAGACAGACAGACGGGAGCTGCCACGCCGTTCAGCTCAGCTCAGCAGCAGTGAGGAGAACCTGGAAGCGGTTGTCTTCTCTGTGCCACCCTGGAATGTTTACGTGCCGGTGAATTATTCCAGGCATGTTGCTGACTGCGCTGCGTTGGGCTCTGAGAGGAGGAGGGGATGTCTGGTTGGTTGAGAGGAGGGGTCTGATGAGAGGAGGGGATGTCTGGTTGGTGGAGAGGAGGGGTCTGATGAGAGGAGGGGATGTCTGGTTGGTTGCGTGCTGGAACAACTGTGTGCAGACCGGCTCCCATGTGGTCACAATCTGAAAGAGAAGGAACTGTATATATGCTGACTGTGTGTGTGTGTGTGTGTGTGTGTGTGTGTGTGTGTGTGTGTGTGCGCGTGTGCGTGTGCGTGTGCGTGTGTACGGTACAGTGTGTGAGCGTGAGTGTGTGTCCTCTCTTCCAAACTTTGGCCAAAACCCAAAGTTGAGCCCTCAGGTTTCTCATAATAACCCCTTTGTCCAAACACTGTTAAACGGACATAACATTATCACGATAATGTTTATGATAGTTTAGTCTTATTATTCTTATTCTACCACCCGTATTGTGCCGAATATAAGACGACTCTGATTTAAGCAATATTACACGAGAGGGTGTGTGTTAACCTGATTATTGCCACGACAGGGATGCGGTCAGGAACGAGACGGAGTCGAGTTCAGCAAGCATCACTGAAGTGGCAATTCTACCACAGTTACCCTTAAAACTAAGCAAATCGCTGAAAGAATATATATTTTTAATGACAGATGTAGTCACTACGACCACAAATGTCCCAATAAACTAGCTAGCCTAGCCACCGAGTTTGCTAGCGCTCTGGGAGAACAGAGCGGCTGAATTCTTTGTTTTGATTAGGTGGTGAAACGTGCTGGTTTAACCACCGGCTAGAAGGCTGTTTCAACCAATCAGATTGCTTCCTCGAAACGACCTGTGGTAGAATATAAGACGATCCCCATTTTCAAGACTCATTTGTGGAAGAAGAAAAAAAACGAAAAAAAAAACGTTTTATTTATTTATTTTTTTGTCAGTGTGTATTATCGGACTTCAAAGCATGAACAGCATACACAGCCAAGTAGAAAATACACAAAAGCAGCTTGCTTGATTAAACATTTTTTTACTTTAAGGTATAACTGGAAGGCAGCATTGCCTATACAATGATGCAATCGCAACTGTCAGCGCTGCTAGTGCAGTGAGTGCACACACTGGGAAGTGGGAACAATTACAACCAAACAACACACTATACTTATTACTACTACTACTATTTTTTTATTTTATTTATTTTTAATTGGGGAGGCCCCTGGAGACTCGAGGCCCGTTTCAATTGAAACGATTGAAACATATATAAGGCCGCCACTGTTGCCACGACAGGGATGTGGTCAGGAACGAGACGGAGTCGAGTTCCGCAAGCATCACTGAAGTGGCAATAATCACGTTAAACAACACCCTCAAGTGTAATATTGCAATTCTACCACATGTACCCTTAAAACTAAGAAAATTAGGATTTTTTTTTTTTAATGACAGATGTAGTCACTATACGACCACAAATGTCCCAATAAACTAGCTAGCCTAAAGCCACCGAGTTTGCTAGCGCTCTGGGAGAACAGAGCGGCTGAATTCTTTGTTTTGATTAGGTGGTGAAACGTGCTGGTTTAACCACCGGCTAGAAGGCTGTTTCAACCAATCAGATTGCTTCCTCGAAACGACCTGTGGTAGAATGTCCAATATAGTCTAGTCCTTGATTCTAATACAACCCCATTTTTTAGGATATTTCCTAAAAAATATATTTAGAAACGTAAGTCTTATATTCAGGCCAATAGGGTACAGTATATAGTGGGGTGGGACGATTCCACTTACTGTACCTCCCCATTCAATCTAGAGGTCTACATACCGATTCCATTCTTATCGCCAATCGTAATTATTTTGTGATTTATTGCGATTTTGCCAAATGGGCCCCCACCCGACCCGGCACCCTGCACTGTTTGTGAAACGGTGATGTAGTGGTCTGCATGGTGTTTTGAAGTGGGTGGGGGGGGGGGGGGGAGGGGTTTTCTTTCTTTTTGTCTGTGGTATCCATTCCCAGCGAAACACATGCAGGCTCTGATTTCCCATGTGTGCGTTTTGTTGTTGTGATCTGTTGTGGCACCAGCGGCAAACAGCTTCAGTCTGGTTACACGGACCTCGAGGCCCGGCCGATTGTTTAGTCTTGGTGGTGAAGAACTTAGAAGGACGCAAAAGGAGTAGGATTTTTCTTTTCTTTTTACCCCCGTCATTCTCTGTTATAAGTTAACGTGTCTCTCCTCAAAGCAAACACGCAGGGGTTCTTTGGAAGATGTCTGCCGAGTTGAAACGAGAACGCTGGGGCGACTCCCCGAGACACTCCGGCTTTGTAATTAGCCGCTCGTCGCCTCGTGTGAAATGATTCATCTCGTGTGTTGTTAGACGGTCTGCGGCGCTCATTA
>NC_139711.1:41451196-41476196 GCF_964188405.1 Protomyctophum parallelum | reverse complement strand
ATTTCTATAGAATATCTTTGTTACAATGCAATTGAGTTGACCATGTTTTGTAGGGTAACTGTTGTATAATCTCAATATTACACTTCAGTGATGCTCGCAGAACTCTTTATTAATTTGGAACCCCATTAGCTGCCACCGAAGTAGCAGCTATACTAAGTTAAAGAACGCTAAGCATGACAATCCATTAAAATGTGTCAATTGAATGTCAATCAATTAACATTCAAATTGGGGTGATTGATCAGGTGTCTTTTGAGGGGCCTCTTAAAACTTAAGACGTACTGGCCTGGGCCGTGGCTCAGCGGTCCAGGCACCTTGTGGCTAGTGGTAATCCAGTCTGGCAGTGTGCCACGGGTTCGACTCCCGATCCCGACGGCCTTTATACTGCATGTCTCCCCCCCCCCCCCCCCCCCATCTCTCTCTCCCATTTCCGGTTTTAGCCTACCGTCTGTCCCTCCACTGCGTGCTTCCGTGATTATATAGTGGCTAATGTGTTCCATATTGTAATGGCCCTGAACATTACATAATCTGCATACTGCATTTGACTAAAGCTAAGAGCCTTGTTATCCTGACCGCAATCACGCTTAAGCACATCCTCTCGTGTAATATTGCTTAAATAACCCCCCCCCCTAGGGTCTATCTGTCCGGGGTTTTATTTCTCAATAATGATTTAACCCTCGCACTCGGTGTACGTACGACTGTGGATGAAGGTCATTTAGCAGGTGTGTTGATGAGATTGAGCGGCTGATTGTCATCTGTTCTGTCAGAGAGAGAGAGAGCTGCTTTGTGTTCAACCCAGTGCTCACTCTGTCAGAGAGAGAGAGAGAGAGAGCTGCTTTGTGTTCAACCCAGTGCTCACTCTGTCAGAGAGAGAGAGAGAGAGAGCTGCTTTGTGTTCAACCCACTGCTCACTCTGTCAGAGAGAGAGAGAGAGAGAGAGAGAGAGCTGCTTTGTGTTCAACCCAGTGCTCACTCGGCCCGGCTCAGAAGTCATCTAGGAACAGATAATTAGTGTATAGGCTGTCATGCGCCTGTCAACGACACACTGCACAGATGTGAAGATAGATGCTGCACAGTGCTGGAAAATAGCAGATCTACAAGCTCACAATGCGTCACATTATTGTGAGCTTGTTTCAAATGACCAAAATGAAGTGGTTAAAGTACGTTTCTTAATCTCAATCTTCAAAGTAACTAGTTCTAATGTTTTCAAATTGGAGTATTGGGGAAATTGGAAATACTCCAGTAAAGTAAAAGTAACTCAGAATGGCACTTGATTAAAATGTGATGCTGATGATGTAATCGGTAGCAGGCAGCCCTGAGCGAACGGCGTCAGAGTGCGGATATCTCTCTAAGGATCTGCTCAAATATACAGTGAAGTTTTTATTAGTCAGTGGAAAGCCATGGTAGCGATCCAGGAGCACGTTGGCGTGTCGAATCCACGTAACGTGGCGTATCGATTGGATTTAACAACGTTAGGTTGATTGGTCGGAGCGAAGTGCTGTTTAACTGTGTTTGGGTTTTCTGTTTGAGGCCTTTATTTCTCTGGCTACGGTCAAGGTGCACGCACACAGAGACTCCATTGTTGGAAAGGCCCAGCTAGTTAGCTTTATTACGCTCTCACACATGACATATTTATGAGACATGTCCCCCCCCCCCGTCCCCCCCTTGTCCCAGGAATAAAAAGAATATTAAACATTTTGAAAGCGCTACCGCTTGGCCCTAAATCACTTGGAAGTGATCGCAAATGTATTTTCTTGTTCTGACGTATCGTTTTACTCATAACACCCGTTGAACGGGGACTCCGACCTGCCAAGAACCCGTCCGTCCGTCAGTCAGTCACGGCCCGGTGCCTTTTTTCTTTCTGCCATTCGACCCGACATGCGGAGCGCGGTGCCCCGCTCGGTGGGTCCAAAGGCTCCAGTAGCGTGACAGCACCCTGGCCTATTGGACCGCCGGGGGGGGGTCTGTGTGGGGGCTGAGGACTGGATCCAGAGCCCAGCAGGCCCAGCAGGCTCTGGGTTTTGGTTCAGGGCTTACGGTGGATAACAGATTATATCTGCTCCCGTGTCTTACATATGAAATAGTTCCAGCCATGCAGGAAGGAGTATATAGACAGCCAGCTGGGGTGAGGAAGTCAGACTGGTATAGGAGCCAGATACACTGGAAGAGCTGCTTGGTGCAGGGTGGGCAACTTTGACCGTGGAGAGTGCCACTATATTTACACGCTCACTTCTAAAAATGTCTTCTATGTCAGGCGTTCTTTGATTTTTCAAAAATAGCAGACCTACAAGCTCGTAGCGCGCCACTCTGTGGCGCGCTATGAGCTTGTAGATCTGCTATTTTTCAATGGCTAAAGCATAACATAATGCTAACACCAAAACATTGCATTGCATATTACAGTCATAGCAAAAATAGCCGATCCACAAGCTCAAAACGCGTCACACTGCGACGCCTTTTAAGCTTGTATAGATCGACTATGTTTCCTATATTTGAATGGAAATCCGGAATTATCTTGTGCTGTTTTTGAATTGGAATCCTGAAAAGCAACATTTTTATTTAAGGAGGCCAATGATATACCTCTGGGTGTCAACATAGGGTTGAAGTGTTTGTTGTCATTACATGAGACATGGTATGTGAGGAGGAGGAGGACCAGAGGAAGGTGAAAATTAGTCATCACAGATGAGCTTGTGCTGAGTGAAACTAGCTTAATTAAACTGATCTCTGTATGTCCGTCCCTCTGTCTCTCTGCCTGTGTGCATCTCTCTTGTAGGAGTTTAAGCATCATATATTTAGTTTGACTCGTTTTCCAACGATGAATATTTTGGCTCTCTTTCTTAGATTATTTGACAATTTGGCCAGTTTTGGTTACTTTTGGAGTTTTGTTGCAGTAATGGTCTTTTTTCATTTCATTTATTAGATATATATAGTTAGGTATGAAAAGTCCTTAAATTGTCACTTTACTGTCCCCCCCCCCCCCTCCCCCCCCCCCCCCCCGAGTTGACCAATTGACTGTCAAAAATAGAACTACAAAACGTTAGAGATTAAACAACAAATAACAACCAGAACCAGCAACTGCATTTACTTAATCACATGTGACAAATGTGGTTTACAATATGTCGGAGAAACGGGTAAAACAATAGGTACAAGGCTGGGACAACACAGATACAATATTAACAATGGAAAAAAGACAACCACAAGGTTTGTGCAACATTTCATGGCTCACGGCATTGAAGCTCTAAAATGCGCTGGACTTCAACACAATCCCAACTGGACAGTAGGACAAAGACGTTTTAATGAAAAACAGTGGATTAAGAACCTCAACACGGATTTTCCTGGAGGCTTAAACATGCCTAAAATCAGATCTTGAACACAACAAATCTTAAACTCAGGATTAAACTGGAGAAATCTAAAAATGATTGGATCAGACTTCCTTTCGGATACATGGCGAATGCATTTATTCCTTGCATTGTGCCAGTGCACAGTGCACTGAAGTTTTTTAATTCCCCCCCCCGAGTTGACCAATTGAGGAGTTTATTGGTTGGATGGCATGGCACACAGCTGAGTGCCATGTGCTCCCAGCTGTGTTTGGCTTTAATCACTGACTGCACATGGCGGTGATCACCAGACTATATGAGCGTAATGTATATATGCTCCATCGGGTGAACACCATAGCGTTGATGTTGAATCAACACTGGCAAATAGACTGTAAACAGTGAGCTTTTAGGTTGCCTATTCTCGGTATACAACAACAAAACCGTCGTACTATGAAGTATAATTAACCCCTTTTGGTGTTAGCATTATGTTATGCTTTTAGCCATTGAAAAATAGCAGATCTACAAGCTCATAGCGCGCCACCGAGTGGCGCGCTATGAGCTTGTAGATCTGCTATTTTTGAAAAAATCTAAGAACGACTGACATAGAAGACATTTTTTAGAATCTGATCTCAGGTCAGAATGGGATAAGGCTTTACCCACAGCTGTCATGACGTGCCCTCGAGTCGTGCAATGCCCTCGCACAATGTTCACTCCACTCTCTCTCTCTCACTCTCTCTCTCTCTCTCTCTCTCTCTCTCTCTCTCTCTCTCTCTCTCTCTCTCTCTCTCTCTCTCTCTCTCTCTCTCAAATCTATGATATCCATCACTCACACATGGCCATTTGCTTAGTGTAATGTGAAACTAGAACATACCTTTGTGTTTATTGAAGAGACAATGTTAGATGAAAGTGTTAAGTCAACATTAAACGGTGCTGAAACCCCAGACTCATCCCGGGCCAGTCGGGCTGAGTGTTTATAGACATCCCAGTCATGCCAGAACTCTGAAATCTGAGCAGGCGATATTTGGACCAAACCCTGGAGGTCACGCCGATGGGACCAGATAGTGGAACGACCTCTCTGACCGCCAGGGTCAACCCAGAGGGGCGAGGCTTGCACCTGCCCAACGCGCACACACACACACACACACACACGCACACACACGCACGCCACGCGCGCACATGCACACACACACACACACAATCCTCTGGCCTAGTGAAAGGCCATGTACGCTGTAGGCTGTGGGATCTGGGTTTGTGTTCCGTCGACATGCATCACTGTCACATCTGAAAAAAAAAGAAAAGCCTGTGGTGGCCTCAGTGGAATGGACTCTTCATTACACACCTGCATGTGTTCATTAACCGCAGTCCTGAAAGTCCCAACCCGGAGTTTATGAGTCGCCGGCGGGTTGTGCCAAATACTGAGTGCATTCTGAGTACATGAGCCGATACGTACGGAATACATTTGAAATACAATAGGGAGTAGCCTACATAATGGTGAATACCAGTGGCAGAAGAAGTACTTAAGTTGTAATTAAAGGACCACTTCACCATTTTTCAACCTATCTTCATATAATAGGTCCTCACTAATAATCATGGTAAAATGGTGCAAATTTTTTCTACTCTGTCTGTGTCTCATAGGAGGGCTGTGGGCAGTTCAGAAACGGTCTTCCAGTGACATCATCGATGGGGAACACAAGCTAATAGAAACTGCAGGCTTTCTAGTCCTGAAAAGTTGCAATGCGAAAATGGAAGCCATCGTTCTCACGATAATGAAAATCTAAATATCTTTGTAAAAAAAATATTGTTTAAAAAAAAATCTGCCTAATGATGATGTCACTGGAAGACGGTTTCTAAACTGCCCACAGCCGTCCTATGAGACACAGACTGAGTAGAAAAGAATCGTGCCATTTTTTCATGATTATTAGTGAGGACCTATTATATGATGATGGGTTGAAAAGTGGTGAAGTGGTCCTTTAAGTGAAAGTAGCAATACCATAATATATACATACTTTGTTACAAGTTAAAAGCATGTGTTCAAAATTAGAGTAAAGAGTAAAAGTACAAAAGTATTTGCATCAAAATATACTCAAAGTACTAAAATAAGTGTTAAAATGTTTGAAAAGAGCAGATCTACAGGCTCACAATACCATTCTGGGCGGGAACCCCTTTTGGTGTTAGCATTATGCTATGCTTTAGCTATTGAAAAATAGCAGATCTACAAGCTACATAGCGCGCCACCGAGTGGCGCGCTATGTAGCTTGTAGGTCTGCTATTTTTGAAAAGTCGTGAAAATGTGGTGCAAATGTGGTGCAACGGCTGACATAGAAACATAGCTTTTTCAGCAAAAACTGTCAGGATGTAGAAGACATTTTTTTAGAATCTGATCTCAGGTCAGAATGGGTAAAATATGTAGTGAGTACATAGTGGAATAGGAACATGTTCTGAACAGACACAGTGGCTATAGAGCTCTGCATAGTGAACGTATGTCCCAACAGGTTGTTGCAGTGCAGCGCGCACATGGCCTCTGACTGAGATCACCAGGAATAAATAACGACATTAAGACGCTCATTATCGCAGCTGTTCATTCTTACCATGCCGTCATTACCCAGCATGCTCTCTGCCTCCGCCAGGACGAGGCTGACCAGCGCGTCTCGTTTAAGGTCACGCCGTGTACGTGAGATGGACTGAACGGAGGTGCGGTCATCAGGCAGTGGTGCAGGCGTCCGTTTGACGGCTTCATATGGTTATGCTTTCTCACGGTTGAGATTTCCTTTTCTAAGTTCTTCAGTGGGAAAGTTAGTTTATTAGGCAGAAATGCAAACAGCAACAGAGTATACAGTCAAAACACTTGGTCTACAAGGCTAACATAATAACACACAAACAAAACCATTCTTGTCGTCTTGTTTCCATTCCTACCTACAGTATATGTATTCAATTCATAAAATTGCAGCAACACTGTTGACGTATCATGGCATCAAAGCAACCATAAGTTAACATCTTCCTCTAGTGTGTGTGTGTGTGTGTGTGTGTGTGTGTGTATTGTTGAAATCCTTACAGGTGTCATTCATCTTGTACTCAAAGACGTAGACCTCCCTGGCATATAACCCACCCCCCCATCCCATTGTTTGCATTCTTCCAGGAGAAGCTTTGATTTTGTTTAAACAGTGCTGAGTCTGCAAATTTCACAGTAGCCAACACGAAGAAAAAAAACCCTAAAATCTAGCCTGCATGTGCTCTGCCTCTCAACCTCTAAGCCTGGGAGAGCACAGAGCGATCCCTTTGTGCCTATAAGTCCTTTTTATTTCACAGCCACTAAAGTCTGCTTTACGATCTCACGTTAGAAATAACACCGACATCTGCCAAGCGTTGCCTCTAGTTAAGAAGCGGGACTTGATGTTGGACGTCTCATTCTGTGTCAGTCGTCACTCTGCGCCGCATACTTAACCCATTCTGAACGGGCACCCATTTTGGTGTTGGCATCATGTTATGCTTTAGCTATTGAAAAATAGCAGATCTACAAGCTCATATCGCGCCACCGAGTGGCGCGATACGAGCTTGAGGGTCTGCTATTTTTTGAAAAATCAAAGAATGACTGACATTTTTAGAATCTGATCTCAGGTCAGAATGGGTTAATCAGACCAGTGTGTTGTCCAGTGGAAACCTCGTATGAATCTGATCTCAGGTCAGAATGGGTTAATCACGTCCGTCTGAAACGAGCGGCTCGAGGGCTGGTGATTCCACACTAATCCGTTCAGGGCGGGAACCCCTTGTGGTGTTTTTAAAAGCGGCACCGAGTGCCGCGCTATGAACTTGTAGATCTGCTATTCTTTTTAAATCGTGAAAATGTGTGAACATTTTTTAACGCAAATCTTTGCTTCTGGGGAGGTACCCTGGAACAACATATTTTCAGATGGGGGGGGGGGGGGAGGCATATTACATTATAATCTTTGGGGTCCTTGACATGAAATATTGAGCACCACTGATACAGAAACGTCAGGCCTGAACGTCTTAACGCTGATTCTCCACCACCGGTCCCTAATCCACGCGTATCAGATGGCATTATAATAATCATGAGGGCTTGTCTATTTGTGCCAAAAAATGACTTGGCAGAGCAGCATCCTCCTCCTCCAGAACTGGGACATGTACGTAATCACTGCCAGACCATGCAGGGCAGAGCCCATACTGACACACAACATACAGTACAGACCATGCAGGGCAGAGCCCATGGAGTACAGACACACAACATACAGTACAGACCATGCAGGGCAGAGCCCATGGAGTACAGACACACAACATACAGTACAGACCATGCAGGGCAGAGCCCATGGAGTACTGACACACAACATACAGTACAGACCATGCAGGGCAGAGCCCATGGAGTACTGACACACAACATACAGTACAGACCATGCAGGGCAGAGCCTATACTGACACACAACATACAGTACAGACCATGCAGGGCAGAGCCCATCCAGTACTGACACACAACATACTGTACAGACCATGCAGGGCAGAGCCTATACTGACACACAACATACAGTACAGACCATGCAGGGCAGAGCCCATGGAGTACTGACACACAACATACAGTACAGACCATGCAGGGCAGAGCCCATGGAGTACTGACACACAACATACAGAGTTACAGACCATGCAGGGCAGAGCCCATGGAGTACTGACACACAACATACAGTACAGACCATGCAGGGCAGAGCCCATGGAGTACTGACACACAACATACAGTACAGACCATGCAGGGCAGAGCCCATGGAGTACTGACACACAACATACAGTACAGACCATGCAGGGCAGAGCCCATGGAGTACAGACACACAACATACAGTACAGACCATGCAGGGCAGAGCCTATACTGACACACAACATACAGTACAGACCATGCAGGGCAGAGCCTATACTGACACACAACATACTGTACAGACCATGCAGGGCAGAGCCTATACTGACACACAACATACTGTACAGACCATGCAGGGCAGAGCCTATACTGACACACAACATACTGTACAGACCATGCAGGGCAGAGCCTATACTGACACACAACATACAGTACAGACCATGCAGGGCAGAGCCCATGGAGTACTGACACACAACATACAGTACAGACCATGCAGGGCAGAGCCCATGGAGTACTGACACACAACATACAGAGTTACAGACCATGCAGGGCAGAGCCCATGGAGTACTGACACACAACATACAGTACAGACCATGCAGGGCAGAGCCCATGGAGTACAGACACACAACATACAGTACAGACCATGCAGGGCAGAGCCTATACTGACACACAACATACAGTACAGACCATGCAGGGCAGAGCCCATGGAGTACAGACACACAACATACAGTACAGACCATGCAGGGCAGAGCCTATACTGACACACAACATACAGTACAGACCATGCAGGGCAGAGCCCATCCAGTACTGACACACAACATACTGTACAGACCATGCAGGGCAGAGCCTATACTGACACACAACATACAGTACAGACCATGCAGGGCAGAGCCCATGGAGTACTGACACACAACATACAGTACAGACCATGCAGGGCAGAGCCCATGGAGTACTGACACACAACATACAGAGTTACAGACCATGCAGGGCAGAGCCCATGGAGTACTGACACACAACATACAGTACAGACCATGCAGGGCAGAGCCCATGGAGTACTGACACACAACATACAGTACAGACCATGCAGGGCAGAGCCCATGGAGTACTGACACACAACATACAGTACAGACCATGCAGGGCAGAGCCCATGGAGTACAGACACACAACATACAGTACAGACCATGCAGGGCAGAGCCTATACTGACACACAACATACAGTACAGACCATGCAGGGCAGAGCCTATACTGACACACAACATACTGTACAGACCATGCAGGGCAGAGCCTATACTGACACACAACATACTGTACAGACCATGCAGGGCAGAGCCTATACTGACACACAACATACTGTACAGACCATGCAGGGCAGAGCCTATACTGACACACAACATACAGTACAGACCATGCAGGGCAGAGCCCATGGAGTACTGACACACAACATACAGTACAGACCATGCAGGGCAGAGCCCATGGAGTACTGACACACAACATACAGAGTTACAGACCATGCAGGGCAGAGCCCATGGAGTACTGACACACAACATACAGTACAGACCATGCAGGGCAGAGCCCATGGAGTACTGACACACAACATACAGTACAGACCATGCAGGGCAGAGCCCATGGAGTACTGACACACAACATACAGTACAGACCATGCAGGGCAGAGCCCATGGAGTACAGACACACAACATACAGTACAGACCATGCAGGGCAGAGCCTATACTGACACACAACATACAGTACAGACCATGCAGGGCAGAGCCCATGGAGTACAGACACACAACATACTGTACAGACCATGCAGGGCAGAGCCTATACTGACACACAACATACTGTACAGACCATGCAGGGCAGAGCCTATACTGACACACAACATACTGTACAGACCATGCAGGGCAGAGCCTATACTGACACACAACATACTGTACAGACCATGCAGGGCAGAGCCCATGGAGTACTGACACACAACATACTGTACAGACCATGCAGGGCAGAGCCCATGGAGTACTGACACACAACATACTGTACAGACCATGCAGGGCAGAGCCTATACTGACACACAACATACTGTACAGACCATGCAGGGCAGAGCCCATGGAGTACTGACACACAACATACTGTACAGACCATGCAGGGCAGAGCCCATGGAGTACTGACACACAACATACAGAGTTACAGACCATGCGGGGCAGAGCCATAGAGTTATATATCTATAGAGAAGACACCCGAGTTCTCCTCCCATCCACTTGCATTGAGTTGCTCAAAAGCGCATGAGGCGGATTCACTCCTCCTTCCTGGTAGGAACAGAGTGCATTCTGGGGTGGATTGGCCCCAAACACATGAACGCGCTGCCGTTGACTATCATTGTGCCGTTTGTGCGCGTTCACGTATGAAACATTCGTTCACGTGTCATGGCCTCAATCACATGAACGTGCGCAATGATAGACAACGGAGCAGCGCTGGCTCGAGCTGCAATACCAAATCTGGCCACTATGTCCATTTTGCCTCAGGGTTTCCTCTGGGTGCCTTCTCTATAAATATATACTCTAAGGGCAGAGCCCATCCAGTACAGTCACACAACATACATACACCAACCAAGGAACCAACGGGGGGTGACGGTGAAGGGGCGTTTGGCATGAGGCGGAGATATGCAGTCAGAGGGGGGTTGAAAGGGTGGATGGAGCCCCGAAGATGAATTGGAGAACGTGCTGAGATGGAAAGACTGGCCCTTGGAAGGGAGAACATTATAGGAATGGAAGGGGGGGTGGTTTTGGTCAAGGCCAGGAGCTGTTTTCCCATGATGCAGCAGGGCCCTCTTGGATGATGATGCCAGGCAGGTCATGCAGCCGTCCTGGACGTGAGCCCGCCACATTCCTGTTAATGTAGAGAGAGAGAGAGAGAGAGAGAGAGAGAGAGAGAGAGCCAAACGTTACGGGGAAGATGAGAGAGCGGCGTTGAAACTTGGGCCAGAGCAAAGGTTACGCAAGTTGAACCCGCAGAGAAACTGCATGCGGGGACATGTGATGGAGGTCAGAGAGGAGACGAGCTGTGGTGATGTGTGTTGTTGTCGCTCATGTCGGGCAGAGACTCTGTATGTCCAAAATCATTACTTTTTTCCAAATCCAACGCTTCCGTTGCCGAAGACGTAACTTTACGTTCTATGGTCTTTATATAGTGGTTCTCAAAGTGGGGTCCGAGGACCCCCAGGAGTTCCTTGAGGGAGTTCCAGGGCGTCCCCTGCATGCTAAATGATAGTTTGGAACCAAATGGACCCTGTAACTCAGAGAGTGTACACATTTGTACACTCTCTGAGTTAAAATTAACAATTATTTTACAATATAAATTGGGTCCCAGAGATAGAAATCCCATTAAATGTAGGTCTGTCCGTAGCCTATAGCCCTAACGCATGTCAAACTGGGGATCCTTGAAATGAAAATTCTGATTTTACGGGGGCCAGTTTCGAATTGCAGCCATCCGTATAGGTGCCCTTTGAGAGCGGTTTTGAAGGAGTCACATGTCTTAATGACTGTTGGTATAGGAGCGAAAATAATTTAGACCCTTGTTTGTGCCGAATCTGGGTTGTACATGGTTTGTTGCACTCCCTCTGGAGTTGTGGGTGAGGACTTCGTTTACATTAAGGAAGTATTTAGACAGGGTATCTTGGTGGTGTATCGAATCTTGTGGACCAGACCCATTGCAATAGATGTGTCTACATGGTAAAATGGAGGCACACATGTTTTCGCACATCTGCTTTTTCCTTCCATTATACGTGCATGACTAGTTACAGTAGGTATGATTATGTGCAATGCTACGCATGCGTTTTCCCCCAGTTGTCTCCACTGTATTTATGATGCAGGCGTTTTATGTCTCCGATCAATCGCCCACCCCACGCCATGCAGGCCAAGCTGTGTAGAATCAGCCTATCGGGACCACCTGAAGCACCCTATAGCTCAGAATCAGCCTATCGGGACCACCTGAAGCACCCTATAGCTCAGAATCAGCCTATCAGAACCAGCTGGTTCTATAGCGGGCCTCACCTTGGTTTCCCGACAGCTGGCCGTAAATTAGCCCGTCCGTTTCAGACAAAAAGAGGCCGGACGGAACAAGGCGCTGGAAGTCAGTGGTGTAAAGTAACTAAGTACATTCACTTACGTACACGTTTGAGGTATTTGTACTCACCTCAGAGGCAAATATTGTAGTTTTACTACGATTATTTGAAAACTTTAGTTACTATTTTATTATTACAAAACATACATTAAACACTTCAGCCATATTTTGGCGATTTGAAAATAGCATATCTACAATACGTCTAAAATAGCATATCTACAATACGTCTAAAATAGCATAATACGTCTAAAATAGCATAATACGTCTAAAATAGCATATTTAAAATATCGCAAGATTTTATACATTTGAAAACTTGAAATTCTGCATAGTGAGTAGTATCCACTTTTGGTACTTTAAGTACATTTTCATGCCAATACTTTTGTACTTTCACTCAAACACATTTAGAATTCTGGTCTTTTACTTGTAACGGGGTTGATTGATCTACATTGCAGTATTGATACTTTTACTTAAAACATTTACATTTTTGAGTACTTTTCTCCACCACTGCTGAAAGTGAATGGGAGAATGAAGCAGTGCGAGGCTGAGAGTGCAGAATGTGGTCTATACGTGTGGAGGATGTAGGTTGTTTAAGCCTTTGGCTTAACCCATTCTGAACGGGCACCCATTTTGGTCTCAGCATCATGTTATGCTTTAGCTATTTAAAAATAGCAGATCTACAAGCTCATATCGCGCCACCGAGTGGCGCGATACGAGCTTGTAGGTCTGCTATTTTTGAAAAATCGAAGAGCAACTGACATTTCTAGAATCAGATCTCAGGTCAGAATGGGTTAATCAGACCAGTGTGTGTCCAGTGGAAACCTCGCATGAATCTGATCTCAGGTCAGAATGGCTTAAAGTCTCCCTTTTAGAATAGTCTGGGCCGTGTTTCCGCCGCCCGCCTCGGCCCACACGGTGTGTGTCCTGTTACAGAAGACAGAGCCATAGGCGTACTGTACACACACTGTACAGAAACCTATCGGTGCATGAGCGTATAGACACACACACACACACACACTCCGCAATTTAGTCACGGCAATTAACGCACCTTCCTATTTACCCCCTTTACACTTTGAGCCCTCCACGGCCCTCCACGCCACCCCCGCCCCCCGGTTTAGCTCTCTAACGTGTTCCAGATCGTAGAACCAGAACGAATAAAAAGGTTACAAGAGATTAAAGAGCATTGTCGTCATTCGTCATTCCAGCGGGCTGGCACCCCGGGGCGCGCGGGGCGGTGGGCCGAACTGCAACACTTATCCATGTCAAATCATACCACGGGGGTGCACTGCACGTACTGTCTACGCCGACGCCGTTCGTTGATGTCGGGGCTATAAGGAGCGCATCGCATCGGGGGGGAATCTCACGCTTTCCTTCCCGACGTCCAGACGTTCTGTCTGAAAGGGCTGAAGTCTGAAGTTCATGC
This sequence comes from Protomyctophum parallelum, assembly GCF_964188405.1. Classification (NCBI taxonomy): domain Eukaryota; kingdom Metazoa; phylum Chordata; class Actinopteri; order Myctophiformes; family Myctophidae; genus Protomyctophum; species Protomyctophum parallelum. Next base: position 41,462,719 of record NC_139711.1, on the reverse strand, counting down.
GGTGTGTTCTATCCCTCCTCTGTGGGAATCTGTGTTCTATCCCTCCTCTGTGGGAATCTGTGTTCTATCCCTCCTCTGTGGGAATCTGTGTTCTATCCCTCCTCTGTGGGAATCTGTGTTCTATCCCTCCTCTGTGGGAATCTGTGTTCTATCCCTCCTCTGTGGGAATCTGTGTTCTATCCCTCCTCTGTGGGAATCTGTGTTCTATCCCTCCTCTGTGGGAATCTGTGTTCTATCCCTCCTCTGTGGGAATCTGTGTTCTATCCCTCCTCTGTGGGAATCTGTGTTCTATCCCTCCTCTGTGGGAATCTGTGTTCTATCCCTCCTCTGTGGGAATCTGTGTTCTATCCCTCCTCTGTGGGAATCTGTGTTCTATCCCTCCTCTGTGGGAATCTGTGTTCTATCCCTCCTCTGTGGGAATCTGTGTTCTATCCCTCCTCTGTGGGAATCTGTGTTCTATCCCTCCTCTGTGGGAATCTGTGTTCTATCCCTCCTCTGTGGGAATCTGTGTTCTATCCCTCCTCTGTGGGAATCTGTGTTCTATCCCTCCTCTGTGGGAATCTGTGTTCTATCCCTCCTCTGTGGGAATCTGTGTTCTATCCCTCCTCTGTGGGAATCTCTCCCATCTCTCCTGCCATGAGACAGCGCTCCCTCTCTGGGTGAACCCCATCTCTCCTGTCTCCATGAGACAGCGCTCCCTCTCTGGGTGAACCCCATCTCTCCTGTCTCCATGAGACAGCGCTCCCTCTCTGGGTGAACCCCATCTCTCCTGTCTCCATGAGACAGCGCTGCTCCCTCTCTGGGTGAACCCCATCTCTCCTGTCTCCATGAGACAGCGCTGCTCCCTCTCTGGGTGAACCCCATCTCTCCTGTCTCCATGAGACGCTGCTCCCTCTCTGGGTGAACCCCATCTCTCCTGTCTCCATGAGACAGCGCTGCTCCCTCTCTGGGTGAACCCCATCTCTCCTGTCTCCATGAGACAGCGCTCCCCTCTCTGGGTGAACCCCATCTCTCCTGTCTCCATGAGATGCTGCTCCCTCTCTGTGTGAACCCCATCTCTCCTGTCTCCATGAGACAGCGCTCCCTCTCTGGGTGAACCCCATCTCTCCTGTCTCCATGAGACAGCGCTCCCCTCTCTGGGTGAACCCCATCTCTCCTGTCTCCATGAGACGCTGCTCCCTCTCTGGGTGAACCCCATCTCTCCTGTCTCCATGAGACAGCGCTCCCTCTCTGGGTGAACCCCATCTCTCCTGTCTCCATGAGACAGCGCTGCTCCCTCTCTGGGTGAACCCCATCTCTCCTGTCTCCATGAGACAGCGCTCCCTCTCTGGGTGAACCCCATCTCTCCTGTCTCCATGAGACAGCGCTGCTCCCTCTCTGGGTGAACCCCATCTCTCCTGTCTCCATGAGACAGCGCTCCCTCTCTGGGTGAACCCCATCTCTCCTGTCTCCATGAGACAGCGCTGCTCCCTCTCTGGGTGAACCCCATCTCTCCTGTCTCCATGAGACAGCGCTGCTCCCTCTCTGGGTGAACCCCATCTCTCCTGTCTCCATGAGACGCTGCTCCCTCTCTGGGTGAACCCCATCTCTCCTGTCTCCATGAGACGCTGCTCCCTCTCTGGGTGAACCCCATCTCTCCTGTCTCCATGAGACGCTGCTCCCTCTCTGGGTGAACCCCATCTCTCCTGTCTCCATGAGACAGCGCTGCTCCCTCTCTGGGTGAACCCCATCTCTCCTGTCTCCATGAGACAGCGCTCCCTCTCTGGGTGAACCCCATCTCTCCTGTCTCCATGAGACAGCGCTCCCTCTCTGGGTGAACCCCATCTCTCCTGTCTCCATGAGACAGCGCTGCTCCCTCTCTGGGTGAACCCCATCTCTCCTGTCTCCATGAGACAGCGCTGCTCCCTCTCTGGGTGAACCCCATCTCTCCTGTCTCCATGAGACAGCGCTGCTCCCTCTCTGGGTGAACCCCATCTCTCCTGTCTCCATGAGACAGCGCTGCTCCCTCTCTGGGTGAACCCCATCTCTCCTGTCTCCATGAGACAGCGCTCCCTCTCTGGGTGAACCCCATCTCTCCTGTCTCCATGAGACAGCGCTCCCCTCTCTGGGTGAACCCCATCTCTCCTGTCTCCATGAGACAGCGCTCCCTCTCTGGGTGAACCATATATTTTGTCTCTCTTCCCGTCATCGTGCGTGCGTGTGTGTGCGTGTGCGTGCGTGTGTGCGCGTGCGTGTGTGTGCGTGCCGGTGTTAAACCTGCTGTTTATTCTCCCCTTCTCGGACTGGATTTCACACCTTCTTTTCACCAGGAGGATTCCTGGAGGTCTCGGGCGGCGGCGGCAACACCGGTGGCCCTCTGATTATATCTGATCTACAAACAACAAGAGCCCGGGGTCGGTTCCAGAGCCTGGGGTCGGTTCCCACCTCCATTGTTGTTGTCTCTGCGTTTTTTAAACTCCCCCAATTCGTTCTGTGGTTCTAACCCCCAGAGTCTGGTCGTCGTCGTTCACGCACGCACGCACGCACGCACGCACGCACACACACACACACACACACACACACACACACACACACACACACACACACACACACACACACACACTGAGGCCAGGGGGAGATTGGTCACAGGAGGATTTGGACCAATTCCCAATGACAACAGGACCGAGGAGGAGGGGAGGGGTCGCCCCACATGTTCACCTCAAGATGATTTAGTCTTTCTGGTCCCGAACTGAGATACTGCCGAGGCCAGTGTGTGTGTGTGTATGTGGGCGGGCGGGCAGGCGGGCGTGTGTGCGGGCGGGCGGGCGGGCATGCTGAGGCCATGGAGATTGTTAATTCATGGGCAAGTGTTTGTACATCTATAAAGTACCTATAAATTTCAATGTTTGGGAGTCCCTCTTTTTTCCTCTCTCTCTCTCTCTCTCTCTCTCTCTCTCTCTCTCTCTCTCTCTCTGTCCATATATCTCTCTCTCTCTCTGTGTCCATATATCTCAGCCTCTGTAATGGAAGCACTTAGTACCATACAGAATCCTGTCTGAATGGTACATAAAACCCAGTCTCTCCCTCTCATAAACCTCAATATGTCCAGCATGAACAAACGTGTGCGTGCGTGCGTGCGTGCATGCGCGTGGGTGCGTGAATACGATGTGTGTGTTTGTGTGCGTGTGCGTCTGTCCGTGTGATTCCCGGGGCAGCCAGGTGGGCAGGGCTGTGTTTTTCCCAGCGGGGTCAACTTGTCACGCAACGACCTCGTTTATAATGAGACCATGCAGAGCATGTTCACACTGCGGGTTTCAGGACACAATCTTTTATTCATCTGAGCACACAGGTACCACACGTTGACCCTATAGTGATTCAACGCATGGAATTCAATGGCCCAAACCACACCAAAGGGTCGAGACGGTTTTAGCGTTAACCGTTTGGACCCCAAGGAGTTGCATGGTGACCCTTTGGGGTGGTTAGGGCTATAAAGGGATCCTAACATTACATTTAAAAAAATAAAAAAATCCTGAGCTCAATTGCACCCAAACCAAAACCTGAACTTTTAACATTCAGTAGATTGTCTGTGGTCTGGGGTTTTCTGGCTCAAAACAAGTGCCCGGTCCACAAATCCCATATACAGTATATGACATAAAATCTTAACATGTACAGTAAGAGTCCACACATCCCATCTATGACACAACAATTTGCCAGCCGATGTCACTTCAGAACACAGAGAGAAAACCTCAGACCTCAGAGAATCAAAGTTCAGGTTGCGTGGGAGTAATTGAGGTCATAGAACCATAACAAAATGAACAATGAAAATGAATGTTGTGAAACCTTTAAAATCTCCTCTCCTCGGTCTGCTCTGTTGTGTCACAGTGGTGTTGGTTCTGTGGTTCTGTGGAGTTCTGCTGGTTCTGTGGAGTGTGTCCTGCTCTTTGGCTCCATTTAGACTGCAGTCACATCCAGTCAAATCCCATTTCAAATCGGATTAATTTCTCAAATCCGATCTTTTTGGCCTGACCGTTCACCCTGCATTTGGCAAGATCAGACCAGATCGGATGTCACGATTTAGATCATGGTTTACTGCATTCAGACTGAGATATGGATCTCCTGCAGTCAGATTTGAATCCGATTTGAAAACCACCTCTGAATCTGAATCCGCATTTTGTAAAAATGGGATTCCATGTGACCTGTTTTGTGTTTAGACTGTATATATGTAAACAAATTGGATTCCGATCTGGATGTGGCACACATCTGATTTGGCTGCCAGTGTAGACGGGGCCTTATTTACTGTGCTGTGCTCAGTGTGATCTCTGGGCCTGTGATGTTTTTGGCAGCACATTTAGATTTATATATAGTCATATATAGTCTCTTGGATAGTTTTCAGTTGGTTTTAGTCACATTTTAGTCACCTGGAATGTATTAGTGTTAGTCTAGTTTTAGTCGACTAAATATCATAAGATTTTAGTCGACTAAATCTACAGGTGATTTAGTAGACTAAAATGTATTTTGGCGGGCCTTGATGCCGTCGTAAAATAGCATTTTCAGCATGCAACCAATTGTAAAATGACTTTACTGGATCTCTTGTCCACTAGTCCCTTCCTAACATTTTAGTCTAGTTTTTATTTTTTATTTTTTTACGAAATTGTCAGTATATTTAGTCTTAGTTTTTGTCACCATAGCTTAGTTTTCATTTAGTTTCCATGTCGTTTTGGTCAGTGAAAAAAGGTAGTCGACGAACATTTTTCGTCTTAGTTTTAGTCGAAGGAAATCAACACTGAGTACCAGGTCAGTTTGATTACCTCAACCATGATGTCAGGTTTTGCACAAAAGCAATTCGAATCGAAAATGCCTGTTTGTATCGGCACACGATTCAATTCATATTGGTGGTTTCTGTTCATGACTAGTATGAAATAGGCCTGAAGAATGATTTAGATTGAAAAGTCTTTAATACAAACAGTTCCAATGGCATCTAAATGTACACAACGTGGTTCTAAGTATTATGCTTATCAGTGTTGCGAGGAAGGGGGTACCTGGACCAAAATAGTTTGAGTACCCCTGCTGTAGCATACTGTACAATCATACGGCCACACACACACACACACAGACATGCACACAAACACACACCTACTTTCTCACACCAAATACACAAATGAACTGTCAGAGATCACGGAAAGTCCAAATAAATAAATGAAACCCGGGGTGAGCTAATTGAAATGCCTTTTTTTCGTGTATGGAGTTCGTTAAGGCCGAATGAGTAATTTCAACAAAACTAACGACAAAAACATCCAACCAAGACAGCTGCCAGAGGTTGTGTTTCTAATGCATGCATGCATGCATGCATACTGTATGCGCGCGCACACACACACACACACACACACACACACACACACACAGCTCACACGCAGGGCCACACGCACATCCGTGTTTATGGAAGTGTCACTCAGCCTAGGCAGAGCGTGTAAAGAGCGCTCTCGTGCTGACAGAAAACACCCCGTTCTGTTGTTGAACACGCTCCCCACATGCAAACCCACAACGCTTTGCACACACGCACGCATGGCACGGCATGCATGCACGCACGCACGCATGGCACGGCATGCATGCACGCACGCAAACGCACTCACATTTTCTTTACTTAAGTAAAAGTATCAATACCGTAATGTAGAAATACTCGCGTACGAGAAAAAGTCCGGAATTCTAAATTTACCTTTAGGCCTAGTTCAAAAGTTGTTGGTATAAAAATGTACTTCAAGTATACCAAAAGTAGAAAGTATGCAATGCATTGTGAGCTTGTAGAGCTTGTAGATCGGCTATTTTCAAGTGGTCAAAATGTATGTTTTGTAATTATAATCAAAATCTACAAAGTAATTAAAGTTTTCACATAATTGTATAGTGGAGTAAAAATAATATACAAAAATAGTACAGAACTTGAGTAAAATGTACTTATAGGTACTTTACACCACTGCGATAGTCATAACACATCACACAACCTCTCACTCCGTCCTGACCTCCTCTGAACTGTTCTGAGAACCCGGTCTGTTGTTTATAGTGAAACGGCATGGTAGACCTTGTAGAGAGGAGGTGTGAGCTGTGATCTGTTTCCCAATCACTGGGATGATTGATCACGCTGATTATTATGTGTGACACGTGTAAAAAGTGTGTTTGCACCAGAGGCGTAAAAAAAAAAAAGCAGAATTACGGGGAAATGCGATGTTCTGTTACCAATCATTTTCACTCTTCAATCGTTTACAGTTTTTCGCTATTCAATCAATCTTCTTGATTCTTGAAGCGATTTCTACCTGTCACTGTTTGCTTTTCTCCACGTGAAATGTAATCGCACTGCTTGCATTGCGTTGCGTTAGGTGTTAGCGCATCGTTCCATGCCCATGGTGCCTTTCACAACTCATAATATATATAATATTATCCCATTCTGACCGGGCACCCATTTTGGTGTTGGCATCATGTTGTGCTTTAGCTATTGAAAAATAGCAGATCTACAAGCTCATATCGCGCCACCGAGTGGCGCGATACGAGCTTGTAGGTCTGCTATTTTTTGAAAAATCAAAGAACGACTGACATTTTTAGAATCTGATCTCAGTTCTGAATGGGTTGATCAGACCAGTGTGTGTCCAGTGGAAACCTCGTATGAATCTGATCTCAGGTCAGAATGGGTTAAATAAGTGTCAATCTGTGCCGTTGATGGGCTTTCTGCATTAGCTGATACGGTAGTTAGATTAGGGAGTGTGCAGCAGGTGATGATGATGATGATGATGATTCACTTTTCAGTTTTGCTCAAGAAACAAGGCCTAATGCTGCGTTCACACGTGCAGATACAAAGATACAGTCTACCATTCATTTTCAATGGAAGCAAACGTCATGAAGATGCAAAGGATACCTCAGCCATTATTGTGTAATTTCTGCAAAAGCCACAACAGCTACCAATACGCTGTGTAGCTTTGCATCTCTGTGTCTTTTGCATCTGCCAGTGCAAAGAGTATTAATTTGACTGTATATTTTACAGTGTATTGGGCGACTCCCCAGCACCGCTTCAGAGGAGGTAAAATAAATCAACAGCCTGTGAGGAAACCACAGGAAGCACTGATGAGGATTTGCTGTGGTGAACATGGATTAGGATTAGAATAAACAGCAGTTTGACTGCATTGTGGTCTTATCGCTTCCAGGCTGAACCCATCTAAGAACACAGGTTATTGTAGGCTAGTTATAACTAAAACTAACGGAATAACCCAAGCTAGAATCGAAAAGAAATGTTGCTTTTAAAAACTAGGCTTCACAAAGAGAAAAAACGAAAAAAGGGAAACAAATACCAAATGAATCTGTATTGTGTGTTGTTTACAAAACCAACCAAGTAAAACCAGGGCAAAAAAAATCCTTAGTTTTAGTCTTTGTCAAAAATCGTCAAAGATATGAAAAATAACAGCTATTTTTCTGACCTTGTTGAATTGTAATCCATAATATCAATAAGCAACTTAAACCAACACTAAAACTAACAAAAACTAAAGCCTTTTGGAGAAAAACAAAGCTAAACTAAACTAGCAAACGCCAAACTGAAATTGAAAAACGAAAGAGTCAAAACTAAACAAAAAACGAATGACAAAATAATGCTAAACTGCAACAATAAGGTTGCACGCGGGAGGGAGAGCGACGTTGAACCTAGTGAACCGGCGGTGACCCGTATGGGCCAATAGCAGCTCTCTGCCAGGACAGACAGACAGACGCAGGACAGCTGGACCGTGAATCACCGCCACGCTGTGACATCACATCCCTGTCTTTTTTTCCTTTCTCTCGCTGGCTGTGTTCTCCTCTTTGTCAGTGTTTACACGCACAGCATGTGTCCTCCATCTCCTCAGAGGAGGAGGAGGAGGAGGAGGAGGAGGAGAGGATGGATGGAGAAATGAGGGGACGGAGGGGAGACAGAGGGGAGACGGAGGGGAGACGGAGGGGAGAAGGAGGGGAGACAGAGGGGAGACAGAGGGGAGACAGAGGGGAGACAGAGGGGAGACAGAGGGGAGACGGAGGGGAGACGGAGGGGAAGACAGAGGGGAGATGGAGGGGAGACAGAGGGGAGACAGAGGGGAAGACAGAGGGGAGATGGAGGGGAAGACAGGGGGGAGATGGAGGCTGCAGAGGAACATTTTGTTTGAGATGAAGACGCTTAACAGCTGTCCCCCGTTCACCCTGTGGAGACCATCCACTGTACATAATTATCTGTAGATCAAAATACACCAGTTCCAAAATGGCTTTTTGTTACATCGATTTATACTCACCGCATGGACAGAATTCATGGATATGGAGTCGAAAAGGGAATCGATAACTAATCGGAATCAGCAGAATTGCTCATCTTAACAATTCAAATGCACGACATCTCTGTGCATATACGTCCATGTGGTTCACTTATCTCAGGAACCGTCCGTCCGTCGGTCGATCCGTCCGACCAACCGACTTCTAAATCCTTCTTGACATGCATTGAGAAGACCAGGCAGACTCAAGGGCCTCCCACACCGTCTGCGAACGCCGCGCGTCAAAACAGCCGCCTCCATTATTTTCAATGAACCTATCGCACACCGGCGGCGGCCGACGCGCGCTGGCGCCTCGCCTGACGCGCCGATAGAACCAGTTCTATTTTCCAGGCGTCGCGCTTATAGAGTAACGTCTTGGAAGAAAAAGCGAGTTGAGAAAACAGGCTTGAAAGGTTCACTTCTGTGGTCTGTAACATTAACTAGCTACATGTTTAAGCATTTATTTCATATTTACATGTCGATTTCAGCTCTGACACTTATCTCAGACATGCTCTAGTATGTGAAGAGTCTGCCTGTGCTATTAACTCATAAAAAAAAAAAAGTGTTTCTCCTCTGGTGAAAAGCTGGAATTTGCCCGATGGCAGTCTCTCAGTCAAATCTGGTCACATTTGTTAAATGTTACACAGTCCAACATCGTCAAACATCTGTCAACTCCGTAATCCTGAAACATGGCTTATATCAGTGGTTTTCGACCTTTTTTAATGTCAGGTCCATTATTTATTCAGCATTTGAGCTTTGTTCAGGCGTTGAGTCATTAGTCCAGATTGAGCGCAGCAGGTGAGATTCTGGAGTCTATCAGGCCAGTGCACTGTGCGCAGCTATTTATTCAAGGCACACACACACACACACACACACACACACACACACACACACACGCCACATGCACATTGGAGATTGATTAAAAACTGTCAGAAAGCATGTTCAAATGTGTTTATGTTAAATAAGCACCCACCAGGCCCCCACATAACTAATTCTTTCTTTATGTTTTGAACATCGACTGAGAGGTGGTCAGTTGACTGAGACCCGTTTCCGATCGATTAGTTGACTATTCGACTAATCGAGGTCTTGACAGCCCATATACATCCAAACAGAAAAGTCCTATCTGATTGCATTAAACGACGTTAAACAATGTTAACCCATTCTGACCTGAGCTCAGATTCTAAAAATGTCTTCTACATCCTGACAGTTTTCTGAAAAGGCCATGTTTCTATGTCAGTGGTTCTTCGATTTTTCAAAAATAGCAGACCTACAAGCTCGTAGCGCGCCACTCGGTGGCGCGCTATGAGCTTGTAGATCTGCTATTTTTCAATAACATAGTACACCAAAAGGCGTTCCCGCCCCAAAATGGGTTAAACTCACTTTGCCACTCGATTTCCCATTCACTTTATGCATGCGCATACCCTCTATAGTCAAAAACTGCTTGGCAAAGGTCTTTTTTCAACCAAGGTTCATGTTTTAGGTTGTCATTAGAGAAACTAAAAGGTGAGTGTTCATTTTCTTTCATTTGCTGCTTTCTTCCGTTTTAGGGATTTTAGCAGTTTTTGACAGGGGGGCGGGGGCATTTGAGCATGGGGCTAAATATGTATTTTTTAACACAATTTTATGGTGATTTATTTTTTTATGGTTTACTATAGTCCTAATAAACGCCAGGAAATTACATCTGGCCACAAAAGATCACAGGATCTATTGAATGTGACAAACTGACATATTGAGCCTATACACACAGTATAAGCCTTCCCCCAGTATAGGCTACCTTCACATTCAGTAGATCCTGTGATCTTCTGTGGCCAGATGTAATTTCCTGACGTTTATTAGGACTATAGTAAACCATAAAAAAAAAAATCACCATAAAATTGTGTTAAAAAATACATATTTAGACCCATGCTCGAATGCCCCCGCCCCCCTGTCAAAAACAGCTAAATTCCCTAAAACGAAAGAAAGCAGCAAATGAAAAAAGATTAACACTCATCTTTTACTTTATCTAATAACAAACTAAAACATGAACCTTGGTTGAAAAAAACCAAAGTTGTCCTTTAACGTTAGTGATACACATGTTAGTGGCACATCCTATCAGGAGCACATCCCCAGGGCTTACTGTATACAGTGTGCTTTGCGTTGCACGGCTGCAGTTCCCATATCACAAGCCGCGGAGCGAAAGGCAGCTCTGCAGCGCGGTCGAGGGGCTATAATAATATAAGACCCACATGGAAAACCCGAGGCCGGGTTTTAGAGTCAAACTCTGGGATCTTGGGGGGGGAATGCTCTTCTAAAGTGGTCCGATATATATTTAACAAAGTGGAGTGGAATGTGGAGGACCGCTCATGCCTCCAGCCAGTACAGGGAAGCGAAACATTGACCCCTCTCTCTCTACGGCGCACCGACAGTCAGCCACCCCACCTCCACCTCCTCCTCCAGCCCAACCCCACCCTTCTCTTCCTCTCTTCAGTTAAATTACATTTTCCCCTTCATGTTTTGCAGGGGGGGGGGGGGGGGATGTGGGGGGGTGGGGGGGATGTCGCTGTCAGGCAGAAACCTTGTATATCCATATCTCATCTTTTTGTTTGTTTTAACCCATTTTGACCTGAGATCAGATTCTAAAAAATGTCTTCTATACATCCTGACAGTTTTTCTGAAAAAGTAGTTCTTCGATTTTTCAAAAATAGCAGACCTACAAGCTCGTAGCGCGCCACTCGGTGGCGCGCTACGAGCTTGTAGATCTGCTATTTTTGAATAGCTAAAGCATAACATAATGCTAACACCAAAAAGGGGTTCCCGCCCCAAAATGGGTTAATGTAAGCTATAGTATACTTCCGCGTATGACGAGTGTTTTTTGTACTTTTGTAAAAGTAATCAAAATAGCCGATCTACACACAGGCTCAACCTATACAAGCTCACAACGCGTGGCATTGTGGCACACTGCTGAGCTTATATAGATCGGATATCGTCGAACCAAAGATGGCCGTCTGGACATGGACGGACGTACAAGCTTTCGGGAGGTCTATCAAACGGTAGATGGTACGTCTGGACATCCAGGCTTCTGAACGGGCTGCGCCGTGCTGTATATATATGTAGAGTATCACATTCTGCTATTTTCATTTGGCTCTTTATTACTGCCAGTTGTTGTGGGTTAAACACAAAGACCCGAGAGGAGGGAGAGAGAGAGAGAGAGAGAGTAGAGAGAGAGGAGAGAGAGAGGGTCGAGAGAGAGAGAGAGAGAGAG
>NC_139711.1:41421196-41448696 GCF_964188405.1 Protomyctophum parallelum | reverse complement strand
TTCTGACGGACGTTCCTATCAGACGTCATTTGCTGTGCCCTTTTCAGACGTCTGAGTTCATGTCGTTAGGCGTGCGGAGGCTTTGTTTTGTCTCCACCTGATTGATGGCATGCTCTCTCTCTCCTTTAACCCATTTTGGGCGGGCACCCATTTTGGTGTCAGCATCATGTTATGCTTTAGCTATTGAAAAATAGCAGATCTACAAGCTCGTATCGCGCCACCGAGTGGCGCGATACGAGCTTGTAGGTCTGCTATTTTTGAAAAATCGAAGAACGACTGACATAGAAACATAGCTTTTTCAGAAAACTGTCAGGATGTAGAAGACGTTTATAGAATCTGATCTCAGGTCAGAATGGGTTAACCATGCACAGTCAACCCGCCGTCACAGTATTGGCCATGACATCATAGACCAAATGAACCCTATAGGAGCACTGGTGGAACGTAAATAAGTACATTTACTCAAGTATACTCAATTATTGGGTGAGTACACATGCAGTGCTACAAGTTTAAATGCAGACGAGGTCAGTCTGATATCCGTGCGCAGATAGGACCGATCTATGGCTGTGTACATGAAATGTAATGCAATCAAGACATTCTACGTTTTTTGACTGTTAGTTTAATTGAAAAAATCATTAAAAAATAAACTTGAACAAACTATGACAAAAGAAAAAGTCAAGTAAACTGAGAATATTCATCTAAATATTCAAGCATATTATTCACCAAAACCAACTTACAGTATAGTTGATTTAAAATGTATTTGTGTGCATTTCTATGTGCTCCGGACATAAGACTTTTGTGCCCCGGAAAAGTGAATGGGAAATAAGGGCCTCAAAAATGCACTGTCAAGCCCTGCAAGTATACATTTTGAATTCCGGAATTTGTAAATTGTGAGTCCTTTTTACACCACTCTGCCTGTACAGTATAGGAGCTTTTTACACCACTCTGCCTGTACAGTATAGGAGCTTTTTACACCACTCTGCCTGTACAGTATAGGAGCTTTTTACACCACTCTGCCTGTACAGTATAAAATATACAGTATAAAATATACAACCTATACAGTATAGGAGCAAAGTATCTGTGAGCCCAGAGTGGAGAGAAGAAGTGAGGTGCATAGACAGGGGCAGTCAGACCGTACACACACACACGCACACACACACACATGCACACGCACACACGCACACACACACACACACACACACACACACACACACACACACACACACACACACGCACACACACACACACACACACACGCACACGCACACGCACACGCACACACGCACACACATACAGTACATTCTCACTGCCATTAAACATGATCTGCCCATCTCTTCCCCCTTGCCTTTTCTCTCTCTCTCTCTCTCACACACACACATGCACGCACACACATGCACACACTCACACGCACGTCGCGCGCACACTCACACACTCTCATATAACATGTTGTTGTGACACCGGTATGTCACAGATCCTACCGGCGACACAGAGCGTCAAGGCTGAAACCTTAGTAGGTGTGTGTGTGTGTGTGTGTGTGCGTGTGGATGCATGCGTGTGTGTACGCGTGCGTGCGTCGGCGATTTTGTATGTCACTGAGTGTTCATTTTCACACACGAGTCTTAACACAGAATGTAACACATGCACACGCACACACACATGCGTGTTGTGACTTGTGCTCCAGTCTCCTTCGCGCCGTAGCTGCTGTTTTTCTCATTTAAATCGCTCCGCTCAAATCCAGCCCTATAGATCCGCCTGTCGTCGCCTTGCATCCCCTCCCCCCCCCCGCGCCGGGCTGCCACTCAGGACCAATCAGATCACAGACACACGTTCAGTGTGCTGCGTCGACGGCCCAAACCCCTTAACCTTGGCAACGGGCCCCGTTGGGATCGCTGACAGGCCTTTCATGTCCCGAATAACTGAAGGTAGAGCCAGGCCAGTGACACACCCTCCCCTATAATGTTATAAATCCCTGCCATGTGTCCCCTGCCATCATTTCATGAATGATGTTAATGGGTTTAAAAAAAAAACCATTTATGACGGGAACGCCTTTCGCTGTTTTTACTTAGCATTATATTATGCTTTAGCTGCTTTAGCTGCTCTACCGTATATAAACGATATAGAGCACCGAAGTCCTGACGTAACTCGCTCATCCCCTCGATTCCCCTCTGGTTCTAAAGTCCTGACGTAACTCGCTCATCCCCTCGATTCCCCTCTGGTTCTAAAGTCCTGACGTAACTCGCTCATCCCCTCGATTCCCCTCTGGTTCTAAAGTCCTGACATAACTCGCTCATCCCCTCGATTCCCCTCTGGTTCTAAAGTCCTGACGTAACTCGCTCATCCCCTCGATTCCCCTCTGGTTCTAAAGTCCTGACGTAACTCACTCATCCCCTCGATTCCCCTCTGGTTCTAAAGTCCTGACATAACTCGCTCATCCCCTCGATTCCCCTCTGGTTCTAAAGTCCTGACGTAACTCGCTCATCCCCTCGATTCCCCTCTGGTTCTAAAGTCCTGACGTAACTCGCTCATCCCCTCGATTCCCCTCTGGTTCTAAAGTCCTGACGTAACTCGCTCATCCCCTCGATTCCCCTCTGGTTCTAAAGTCCTGACGTAACTCGCTCATCCCCTCGATTCCCCTCTGGTTCTAAAGTCCTGACGTAACTCACTCATCCCCTCGATTCCCCTCTGGTTCTAAAGTCCTGACGTAACTCACTCATCCCCTCGATTCCCCTCTGGTTCTAAAGTCCTGACATAACTCGCTCATCCCCTCGATTCCCCTCTGGTTCTAAAGTCCTGACGTAACTCGCTCATCCCCTCGATTCCCCTCTGGTTCTAAAGTCCTGACGTAACTCGCTCATCCCCTCGATTCCCCTCTGGTTCTAAAGTCCTGACGTAACTCGCTCATCCCCTCGATTCCCCTCTGGTTCTAAAGTCCTGACGTAACTCGCTCATCCCCTCGATTCCCCTCTGGTTCTAAAGTCCTGACGTAACTCACTCATCCCTTCGATTCCCCTCTGGTTCTAAAGTCCTGACGTAACTCACTCATCCCTTCGATTCCCCTCTGGTTCTAAAGTCCTGACGTAACTCACTCATCCCCTCGATTCCCCTCTGGTTCTAAAGTCCTGACGTAACTCGCTCATCCCCTCGATTCCCCTCTGGTTCTAAAGTCCTGACGTAACTCGCTCATCCCCTCGATTCCCCTCTGGTTCTAAAGTCCTGACGTAACTCGCTCATCCCCTCGATTCCCCTCTGGTTCTAAAGTCCTGACGTAACTCGCTCATCCCCTCGATTCCCCTCTGGTTCTAAAGTCCTGACGTAACTCACTCATCCCCTCGATTCCCCTCTGGTTCTAAAGTCCTGACATAACTCGCTCATCCCCTCGATTCCCCTCTGGTTCTAAAGTCCTGACGTAACTCGCTCATCCCCTCGATTCCCCTCTGGTTCTAAAGTCCTGACGTAACTCGCTCATCCCCTCGATTCCCCTCTGGTTCTAAAGTCCTGACGTAACTCGCTCATCCCCTCGATTCCCCTCTGGTTCTAAAGTCCTGACGTAACTCGCTCATCCCCTCGATTCCCCTCTGGTTCTAAAGTCCTGACGTAACTCACTCATCCCCTCGATTCCCCTCTGGTTCTAAAGTCCTGACGTAACTCACTCATCCCCTCGATTCCCCTCTGGTTCTAAAGTCCTGACATAACTCGCTCATCCCCTCGATTCCCCTCTGGTTCTAAAGTCCTGACGTAACTCGCTCATCCCCTCGATTCCCCTCTGGTTCTAAAGTCCTGACGTAACTCGCTCATCCCCTCGATTCCCCTCTGGTTCTAAAGTCCTGACGTAACTCGCTCATCCCCTCGATTCCCCTCTGGTTCTAAAGTCCTGACGTAACTCGCTCATCCCCTCGATTCCCCTCTGGTTCTAAAGTCCTGACGTAACTCACTCATCCCTTCGATTCCCCTCTGGTTCTAAAGTCCTGACGTAACTCACTCATCCCTTCGATTCCCCTCTGGTTCTAAAGTCCTGACGTAACTCACTCATCCCTTCGATTCCCCTCTGGTTCTAAAGTCCTGACGTAACTCACTCATCCCTTCGATTCCCCTCTGGTTCTAAAGTCCTGACGTAACTCACTCATCCCTTCGATTCCCCCCTGGTTCTAAAGTCCTGACGTAACTCGCTCATCCCCTCGATTCCCCTCTGGTTCACGGAAGTAATTTCTCTATGGAGAATAACATGGGCTCATCTTAAAATCGTTTCATATAAGCGTTGTGGTCCAAAAATAAACAAGCTGTCTCTGCGTTATTGTCAGGGAGGTGTATCTGACTCTGTATCGTTTGCAACAGTCAGTCACTCATATTTGATACAGTCTGTTTCTAGCGAAAATCTAACTAATTCAGTAGCAGTAACATTAGCGTTTTTCTCTCAGTCAGTTGATTCTTCATATCCATACTATGAGTGAAGCGGCCGGGGTGACATGTTTATTTTTCAAACACAGTTCTTATATGAGGCGATCTAAAATTACAATGCAAATAAAAAGTACATGAACCTGTGGATTTGCGCCCTCTACCGATATTGACGTCAAACTTCGGTGCTCTATGATGGATATGGATCATGAGCATTCACAGACTTCCTCTTTCCATGGTGCGAGTCCTTAACCTCCAGGCTGGGCATGCAGCCACTCCCCTTTCAGCTCCCAGGATTCATCTCTTCCTCTGGACCCCCCTGGTCAGACCCCTGGTCAGACCAACGTCACGCTGATGAGAAACAGTCTAATTATGCAGGCCCGGCACCACATGAACCCCACACCGCTCATACGACGCAATGGAAAAAGTGGACACTACTGCACTCGGCGTGTAGAAATGCATCCCAATTGCTGCTTTTTGTCTTTCTCCCAGTATGGAGGAAGAATGCTTAGGATTTTCACTGTGATCTCTCACTCTTGAAATATTAATATAAACCTTGGTTTCTGTTGAGTGTAAACAACAATAGCAACAGGGACGCTCTATGACCACGGCGTCAGAGCCTCATCCCACCTCTTGCTATAGTGCAGCTGCAGCCCGTCAAAGCCTATAATGTATGCAGAGAAAGGCCTGGAACTCAGCAGACCTCCAAGCTCACGTCAACGGTCGCATGCACGACGAGGTAGTGAGCTTAACCCATTTTGGGCGGGCACCCCTTTTGGTGTTTTAAACATTATGTTATAATTTAGCTATTGAAAAATAGCAGATCTACAAGCTCATAGCGCGCCACCGAGTGGCGCGCTACGAGCTTGTAGGTCTGCTATTTTTGAAAAATCGTGAAAATGTGCCTCAAATTTGGAATATATTTTTTCAGAACGAACGTTTTTAACTCAAGTCTTTGCTTCTGGAGAGGGTCCCTGGAACAACATATTTTCAGATGGGGGTCGGTGGCCAATTACAGATCATTTTTGGGGTCCTTGACATGAAATATTGAGTGATATAGGCCTAGAAACATAGGTATTTCAGAAAACTGTCAGGATTTAGAAGGCTTTTTTTATTTCGATGTCAGGCCTAAATGGGTTAAAAGGTCAGGCTGTTCTCGGCACAACGCCGCTGTGGTGTGACGTCTCACTAGGAACGTCTCACCAGCCAGCAACACACAAGAGGAGGTTGACTGGACTGAAAGCAGCGCTCCCCAAAACAACAGCTTTGGGGATCTGTTGGGCACACTAGAGCGGCGCCCCTTGGGCACAATGCAGGTTGGAAATGCATTCCCCACCCAGTTATTATGTCTGTGTCCCTTTTATGCCCATACAGTATAATATGGAGTTCTTTGTCAGGCATGCCCAAATATGGAGTCTGTGCAGGAGTCAGAACCATCATTGTGATGTTAGAACAGGCCAGCTCCATATATGGAGATGTAGGGGTGATCAGGTCCATAGCCTGGGCAGAGTCTTTAGTGCCTCTGCTGGTTCTGGACAACCGGCGGTCCGACGGACTCGACACCGGGCACTGCACTCCCTGTGATGGTGTGGAACGCGTGTGTCGAATTTGAAGTCGGTGTGGCGAACGGTGCTCGAGTTACATGGATTACAGATTACAGACATACGTACAGAGAAGTGGCACATGGTTTAGATAGATGAAACAGTCACATGTGCTAATGTGCGTCCAGTCTCAATGTTTGTAAACAACTAATTTAGGGAGAAGTAGATGAGTCACAGCGTGCATATTATCCTGTAATCATGGGGTTGGTACATAATGAGGAGAAGAGAGTGGTGGAAACAATCTACTGTATACAGTAGATTGTACAGTATGAAGGGCCTCGCTTGCTGAAAAGCGCAGGCAGATCTTTGAGCTCACACTCCTGTTCTTTACTGTTCTCTTTTAAAAGTATTCTGTATTAATTGTTTAACAATTAATATACATAATCGGTCTGTGGTAATCCATGACATAAAGGTTTCAATTGTTACTGGTGTAGAACTTGAAAATATGTTCTTCTCCGTCCTGAATCATTTCCAGTAGAGACAGAGGCAGCGTGTGCGTGCATGCGTGCGTGCGTGCGTGCGTGCGTGTCCACTCCACATATGTTAATGCCTACGTCTGGCATTTAGACGTGCATACAGGGATGTTTAACAATGCGGCAATTATTTAAATTTGAGTTTAATTTTCTTTACATTCTTTTTATCGACTGCATCTTTCATTCAGGGGGACAGATTAAGGAGGAAAGCGTGAGATGGAGAGACAGGGAGAAAAGGGAGATAGAGGAGAGAGAGTTCGCCCGCCGTCTCTTGAAAGAACTGGCAGAGTCAGGAAGTGATTAGGCCGCTACAATAACTCCAATAATGGTGATAGAGAAAGCATGTCCGCAGCCACAAGCAGTTAGTGTCATAGAGCACCGTACAGTATGGTTCCTATTTCTGTGCGAGGCCATGAGAGCATGAGGAAGGAAGGAAGGAAGGAAGGAAGGAAGGGACTGGAGGGAGCATGGGAACATGGGAGCGAGAGGGAGAGACAGACAGCAGATGAAGGTGAAGTGGTTTCGGGGGGCCGTGTGTGTGGGGGGGGGGTGGGAAGCAGGTAGCAGCGCGGTTCAACGTTCACGCCCGCAGGAACTATACAGTGTTATAAGTTTTTACTTAAAAAAGGGTCATAAAACGTCGTCCCATCTGTGATATTCTGTTATATTGTAGCGTAAAATCGCCACGGACAGCCTCGTAAATCGCTGGGCTGGAACTGGAAGCAATGATTCATTGTCGCTGCTACAGTATAGTCTGCGTGGCGTCTGTTTGAATGAAAGTTGACCCTTTGAGCTGCGGCCGCGTCTCCGACCCCCTGCTAGCTTGTATAGCGTCACAGCGCTACCAGACCTAACATCTCCACATGGACCCCCTGCTAGCTTGGATAGCGTCACAGCGCTACCAGACCTAACATCTCCACATGGACCCCCTGCTAGCTTGGATAGCGTCACAGCGCTACCAGACCTAACCTCTCCACATGGAACCCCTGCTAGCTTGGATAGCGTCACAGCGCTACCAGACCTAACCTCTCCACATGGACCCCCTGCTAGCTTGTATAGCGCCACAGCGCTACCAGACCTAACCTCTCCATCAGCAGCACGGAGCCGTGCACCCGCCATACTCACTCCCAATCCTCCACCGTGGTCTGAGAACCAGACTCCATCTTAGCCCCGTATAGCTCTTGCACTATAGCCTTGACGACCTTACAAGGTAAAATTGGGTAAATGGTGCATTTATCCAAGGCGCTTTGCATAGATTGTGCATTACATTCACCCATTCATATACACCGATTGCGGCGGAAGCCATGCAAGGTACCCTTAACCCATTTAGACCTAAGGAGGATTCTACAAATGCCTTCTAAATCCTGACAGTTTTCTGTTTCTATGTCAGTGGTGCTTACATTTGTTCATGTCAAGGAGCCCCAGAGTTATCTGTATTTGGCTGCTGATCTGAAAATATGTTGTTCCAGGGCCCCCCCCCCCCCCCCCCCAGAAGCACATATTTGAGTTAAAAACGTTCTGAAAGAGTATATTCAAAGATTTGCGGCACATTTTCACGATATTTAAGAAATAGCAGACCTACAAGCTACAAGACCTATAAGCGCGGCACTCGGTGCCACTCTATGAGCTTGTAGATCTGCTATTTTTCAACAGCTAAAGCATAACATAATGCTTAAAACACCAAAGGGGGTTCCCGCCCCAAAAGGTTAGATCGCTAATTTCACCACCGTCTGGGTGGCTTTTGGTTGCTAGGCGATCGATAAACCGGGAAATGGTTCCGTCAGTGAAAAAGGGAGGAAGGTGTGCCAGGCCAGACCAGGCAGTGAGGAACAGGTGGTCTGTCTGGACTATCCCTGGCAGAAAGGCAGGGCGTATTTTGGGAGAAAGACCGAGAGAGTGCCCTCTGCCTTTAAAATGGCCCTATAAAGGGGCAGCTTGTTCAACAAACATAGCAGGATAATCCCGTACACGCTGCATCGTTTGTCATCTTGTGTTTGCTCCTTCAATTAATCTCCCATGTGGCACTTTGTAATCCATTCCTTCCCGTCAGAGTGTGTGTTCACTCGCCACACCTGTCGAGGGCCAGATGTCCTGACAGTGTGCCATCCGCCAGGCGCTGCACGAACATCTGGAACCCCCCCCCCCCCCCCCCCCCCCCCAAAACACACACATACTGTACACGCTCGGTGCCAACACACACACACACACACACACACACACACACACACACTCTTTCTTTCTCTCTCTCTCTCTCTCTCTGCTGGGCCTGCTGTGCCAGTCGACATGTTTTGTGACAGCCGACATGCCTGGTCGTTTGGTTCTGGTTCCCTCACAGGAGGGAGACGTACGTGTGGTGCTGCTGGGTGGCTCTAACGTAGGAGGGAGACGTATGTGTGGTTCTGCTGGGTGGCTCTAACGTAGGATGGAGACGTATGTGTGGTGCTGCTGGGTGGCTCTAACGTAGGAGGGAGACGTATGTGTGGTGCTGCTGGGTGGCTCTAACGTAGGAGGGAGACGTATGTGTGGTTCTGCTGGGTGGGTTCTGGTTCCCTCACAGGAGGGAGACGTATGTGTGGTTCTGCTGGGTGGGTTCTGGTTCCCTCACAGGAGGGAGACGTACGTGTGGTTCTGCTGGGTGGCTCTAACGTAGGAGAGAGACGTATGTGTGGTTCTGCTGGGTGGGTTCTGGTTCCCTCACAGGAGAGAGACGTATGTGTGGTTCTGCTGGGTGGGTTCTGGTTCCCTCACAGGAGGGAGACGTATGTGTGGTTCTGCTGGGTGGGTTCTGGTTCCCTCACAGGAGGGAGACGTACGTGTGGTTCTGCTGGGTGGCTCTAACGTAGGATGGAGACGTATGTGCGGTGCTGCTGGGTGGCTCTAACGTAGGATGGAGACGTATGTGTGGTGCTGCTGGGGGGCTCTAACGTAGGATGGAGACGTATGTGTGGTGCTGCTGGGGGGCTCTAACGTAGGATGGAGACGTATGTGTGGTGCTGCTGGGTGGCTCTAACGTAGGATGGAGACGTACGTGTGGTGCTGCTGGGTGGCTCTAACGTAGGATGGAGACGTATGTGTGGTGCTGCTGGGTGGCTCTAACGTAGGATGGAGACGTATGTGTGGTGCTGCTGGGTGGCTCTAACGTAGGATGGAGACGTATGTGTGGTGCTGCTGGGTGGCTCTAACGTAGGATGGAGACGTATGTGTGGTGCTGCTGGGGGGCTCTAACGTAGGATGGAGACGTATGTGTGGTGCTGCTGGGTGGCTCTAACGTAGGATGGAGACCTATGTGTGGTGCTGCTGGGTGGCTCTAACGTAGGATGGAGACGTATGTGTGGTGCTGTCCGGTGGGTCTAACGTAGGATGGAGACGTATGTGTGGTGCTGCTGGGTGGCTCTAACGTAGGATGGAGACGTATGTGTGGTGCTGTCCGGTGGGTCTAACGTAGGATGGAGACGTATGTGTGGTGCTGCTGGGTGGCTCTAACGTAGGATGGAGACCTATGTGTGGTGCTGCTGGGTGGCTCTAACGTAGGATGGAGACGTATGTGTGGTGCTGCTGGGTGGCTCTAACGTAGGATGGAGACGTATGTGCGGTGCTGCTGGGTGGCTCTAACGTAGGATGGAGACGTATGTGTGGTGCTGCTGGGTGGCTCTAACGTAGGATGGAGACGTATGTGTGGTGCTGCTGGGTGGCTCTAACGTAGGATGGAGACGTATGTGTGGTTCTGCTGGGTGGCTCTAACGTAGGATGGAGACGTATGTGTGGTGCTGCTGGGTGGCTCTAACGTAGGAGGGAGACGTATGTGTGGTGCTGTCCGGTGGGTCTAACGTAGGATGGAGACGTATGTGTGGTGCTGCTGGGTGGCTCTAACGTAGGATGGAGACGTATGTGCGGTGCTGCTGGGTGGCTCTAACGTAGGATGGAGACGTATGTGCGGTGCTGCTGGGTGGCTCTAACGTAGGATGGAGACGTATGTGTGGTGCTGCTGGGTGGCTCTAACGTAGGATGGAGACGTATGTGCGGTGCTGCTGGGTGGCTCTAACGTAGGATGGAGACGTATGTGCGGTGCTGCTGGGTGGCTCTAACGTAGGATGGAGACGTATGTGTGGTGCTGCTGGGTGGCTCTAACATAGGATGGAGACGTATGTGTGGTGCTGCTGGGTGGCTCTAACGTAGGAGGGAGACGTATGTGTGGTGCTGCTGGGTGGGTCTAACGTAGGATGGAGACCTATGTGTGGTGCTGCTGGGTGGCTCTAACGTAGGATGGAGACGTATGTGTGGTGCTGCTGGGTGGCTCTAACGTAGGAGGGAGACGTATGTGTGGTTCTGCTGGGTGGCTCTAACGTAGGATGGAGACGTATGTGTGGTGCTGCTGGGTGGCTCTAACGTAGGATGGAGACGTATGTGCGGTGCTGCTGGGTGGCTCTAACGTAGGAGGGAGACGTACGTGTGGTGCTGCTGGGTGGCTCTAACGTAGGATGGAGACGTATGTGTGGTGCTGCTGGGTGGCTCTAACGTAGGAGGGAGACGTACGTGTGGTTCTGCTGGGTGGCTCTAACGTAGGATGGAGACGTACGTGTGGTTCTGCTGGGTGGCTCTAACGTAGGATGGAGACGTACGTGTGGTTCTGCTGGGTGGCTCTAACGTAGGATGGAGACGTACGTGTGGTTCTGCTGGGTGGCTCTAACGTAGGATGGAGACGTATGTGTGGTGCTGCTGGGTGGCTCTAACGTAGGATGGAGACGTATGTGCGGTGCTGTCCGGTGGGTCTAACGTAGCGTGTCTCTGTTTGTTGTTCTTCCAGGACCTCCAGGAAAGCGAGGGAGGATGGGAAGACGAGGAGATCCCGGTAAGAGACACGTCCCCCATTACGTCTGCTTTACTGTACTGCTTACTGTACTGTTTGTTCTCTCGCTGTTAATCTGGCCTCTGCACTTTCCCTCCACTTTTCTGTCTGAGTCTCTCTGTTCTTTCATATGCTCTCTCTCTCTCTCTCTCTCTCTCTCTCTCTCTCTCATTCTCTGTTTATTTCTTTGTCCACACACTGTCTGCTCTCTCCATCCTTCTCTCTATTTCTTTCTCTCCCCCTCTCTGATTGATTGATTGATTGATTGATTGGTAAAAGATCTGCACGTTAACTTCAACACAATACAATTCCAACTACTGTACAAACAAAGTGTCATGGAACTCTTATATTTCCAGTGTTGTCCTGAAGAATAAGTATAAGTCGCACGCAGCCCGTGACATGAACTCACCACCACAGACCAAAAAAACGCTGAAAACCTCAAAATAACCTAAAATCCCTGCAACAAATAAACACAGAACCACGAATACACAAATTAAAAGTGCATCACTTCACTGTCCCGTATAGCGTAGCTTATTCCATAACAGTATTCTGCCACTGTTTTCAAAGGAAGGTTTAGATCCAGACGGCCTGACAAGGAGACGTATAACCCTGTAAGAACTCTTGCCAGAACCTTTCAGTCTACAGGTCAGAGGTTTTGGAATTGTTTTGGCTCGGGGAACTATTCTTTAATGTCTTCATGACCCGTTTTCTGAAATAAAAAACCTATGTTTCTGTATCAGTGGTTCTCAAGCTATTTCATGTCAAGGACCACAGAAATGTTATGTTAATTGACCGCAGACCCCCATCTGAAAATACGTTGTTCCAGTGACGTCCCAGAGGGAAAGGTTATGAGTTAAAAACGTTCACTGGGAAAGAATATATATTCAAAAATCTGCACGATTTTGTAAAAAAAAATAGGCAGATCTACTGTACAAGCTCATAGGAGAGCTGCACTCAGTGCTGCACTATGAGCTTGTAGATCTGCTATTTTTCAATAGCTATAAAGTATAACATAATGCTTAAAACACCAAAAGGTGTTCCCGTCCAGAATGCAGGGTTAACCCCTTTTGGTTTGCTTTAGCTGTTGAAAAATAGCAGATCTACAAGCTCATAGCGCGCCACCGAGTGGCGCGCTACGAGCTTGTAGGTCTGCTATTTTACAAAAATTGAAGAACCACTGACATAGAAGCATAGCTTTTTCAGAAAACTGTCAGGATGTAGAAGACATTTTTAGAATCTGATCTCAGGTCAAAATGGGTTAATACACGGCACAACTGAATCACAATGTTACTTTAGCACGTTACATGTATTTGGTATTACGGACGTACCGTAAACATGTGTAAATCTTTCCCCCTAAGATCCAGTATATGTCCATTTATAGGAGCGATTGAAAATGACTTTACTGTATATCTGATCTTTAACCATGCACTTCAACCCAGCATCCCTATTCTGGGCCCTCTGGGGCGGAACATTCGCCAAAAATAGCAGATCTACATGGTCCGATTTATGAAGTATTCTCACTATTCCGAGGCACCCCTTGAACTGGCGTCACAGCACCCTTATAGGGTGCCACGTATGGCACCCACTTTGGCACTCGACTGCCACTCAAAGTGGCTACTATCCAATCACAGCGCCTCCTTGCAACACGCAACCATGCTCTAGGTATATCATACCGTTTGGTTCACCTCTCTCTCTCTATCTCTCCTCCCCCATCCCTCCACGCCCGGTCAGGATGTGGTGGAGGTCCTGGTAGGATCTGGTGGAGTCACCGTGACTCAGTGAGCCACATGGTGGGATGATGGTGAATGCAGAGCCTCCTCTCTGTCCCTCCATGTGTGTTCCATCGTGTAGCGCGCCATCCCCTGGCTGGCCATGTGGTTCAGTGCTACTGCTAACCTCGCCCATGTGTGTTAGCCGCCCCCGCCGAGCTGCAGTAATACAGAACTAATGAGCAACATCGCTATCCGCTGTTATTGGGTTGCATTTCTTTCATTTTATTTATTCGGTTTGTTTTTCTCATCAGGACCACAAAACAGTACACTCATCGGAAAGCTAAGCAATGCCCCGAGATGAACCGCATGTAATGCAGCGTCTCTATTCTGGGAACGTCAAAATAGACGTAGAAAGAATTGCTGAAAAGGCGAAACATTTGGGTGAAAATAGCATAGCTACTGTAGGGGAGAGCCGCCAAGGTTGTAACACTTTGCACGTTTCATTTTTTTACTCGGAGATCCGTTTATCTACACATGTAATATTTTCAGGCAACGGACCTACACATGTCTGCTACCATAAACCACTTCAAGTTTAAATTGATAAAACAGGTCGGGAGTTATTCAACCGAATGTGGACGCTGTTCCAGTGTTACATTTGCTGCGCATATCAGAATAATTGTAACGGCATGCGTGATAAATGTAACAACGCTAAAAAAACACCATTAAACATATCGTTTTAAGCTTAAAGCAATTATATTTCATTGAAGCAACTCCTTAACATTGTTTTCATACCATGGATGTGATAAGAAAATGTATCAAACATAAGGGAAATATTAAATAGTACCAGGTGTACCAGTTTGGGCGTTTGAGTCAGTTCAATGGGAAAATACATTGATTAAACAAACGTTTGATTGATTGAGTTGTACAATGTTATACAACCCTAAACTAATTTAGAATACACTCTGTAATGAAAGACAGCTGACTGAATATATAATATTGGCCAATATGTCAAATATGTAAATATTACATATAATGGTATTGAATGGAAAGTGGGCCATTTGTAACATGTTACAAATGGCCCACTTTTGCAAGTTGTTCTTTGGCGTTGCTTACAGACCAGAATGAACGTGCATTCCGTCTAAACACGGTGCAAACTAATGAAGAACAAAGGCATGAAGACATCCATGTGGATTTTTATTCACCAACATCAAAGAAGAAAATTGTAGCCCACATATACTCGAGGTGTAAAGTTTTACGCTTTTTGAGAAAAGTCAGGTTTTTGCCAATAACTCCCCGTAGGATGAAGGTAAACACTTCAAACTTCCTGGGCACGTAGAGTACGTTGCTGTACACATACTGACGCGATGGCGTCATGATGGCGTTGACCAATCAAGAGATAACGTTCATGTTACAACCATGACGCGTTACAACCGTGGCGGCTCTCCCCTACAAGCCCACAGAGCTTGAAGAGATTAGAGAGAAGAGAGGTGAGGGACAAAAGGAGTCCCAAGTCTAGTCACCTGGGCGACCTTGGGCAGAGACGTACAGTGGGTTTCAACCCGTATCAAGGTCCATTCTTTATTGGGCATCTGAGTCACGGACCAGTCGGACCATTTAGCCTCTCAGACACCAAAACTTAATGATATTTTGTTATCGTTGGATAAGATTTTGTCCACAATTTCCACACTGTATTGATGTTGTTACCATTTGGAGAGATAACAGGCAAACGTTGATGAGAATAACAACTCTTCTACATTCTCTAATAATTAGAGAACAATTAGAGAACACAATTATTGTGTAGACTTCTTGTAAATCAGTAATGTTTAACAATAATTTAACTCTTGAAGAGTGTAAAATGAAACCAAATGGACTCTTAAGAGTTAAACTCTTAGTTGGTGACCACCTGGAACCCCCTCAAGGACCACTGGAGGTCCCCCCCGACCACTGGTTGATAACAAATCTATTCTACTGTATATAGTATACAGTACAGTACAGTGCTGTGTGTCTGTGTGGTTCCCCAGCTGCACAAAGGCAGAGCAGGCGGCCCTGCAGAGGGTGGTGAAGGCGGCAGGTAGGATCATCTATTGCCTCCGTCTTTACCTCCCGCTGCCTCGGCCTCTCCCACCGTATCATCAGAGACCAGTCACACCTCCCTCTGCCTCGGCCTCTCCCACCGTATCATCAGAGACCAGTCACACCTCCCTCTGCCTCGGCCTCTCCCACCGTATCATCAGAGACCAGTCACACCTCCCTCTGCCTCGGCCTCTCCCACCGTATCATCAGAGACCAGTCACACCTCCCGCTGCCTCGGCCTCTCCCACCGTATCATCAGAGACCAGTCACACCTCCCTCTGCCTCGGCCTCTCCCACCGTATCATCAGAGACCAGTCACACCTCCCTCTGCCTCGGCCTCTCCCACCGTATCATCAGAGACCAGTCACACCTCCCGCTGCCTCGGCCTCTCCCACCGTATCATCAGAGACCAGTCACACCTCCCTCTGCCTCGGCCTCTCCCACCGTATCATCAGAGACCAGTCACACCTCCCGCTGCCTCGGCCTCTCCTACCGTATCATCAGAGACCAGTCACACCTCCCTCTGCCTCGGCCTCTCCCACCGTATCATCAGAGACCAGTCACACCTCCCTCTGCCTCGGCCTCTCCCACCGTATCATCAGAGACCAGTCACACCTCCCGCTGCCTCGGCCTCTCCTACCGTATCATCAGAGACCAGTCACACCTCCCTCTGCCTCGGCCTCTCCCACCGTATCATCAGAGACCAGTCACACCTCCCTCTGCCTCGGCCTCTCCCACCGTATCATCAGAGACCAGTCACACCTCCCTCTGCCTCGGCCTCTCCCACCGTATCATCAGAGACCAGTCACACCTCCCGCTGCCTCGGCCTCTCCCACCGTATCATCAGAGACCAGTCACACCTCCCTCTGCCTCGGCCTCTCCCACCGTATCATCAGAGACCAGTCACACCTCCCTCTGCCTCGGCCTCTCCCACCGTATCATCAGAGACCAGTCACACCTCCCTCTGCCTCGGCCTCTCCCACCGTATCATCAGAGACCAGTCACACCCAGCATGTCACCTCTTTACCTCCTTCCCTCAGGGAGGAGATACCAGTCCATCTTGTGCTAGTAGCTCAAGATTGACAAACAGCTTTTTCCCCTACGCAGTCAGACTGCTAAAGGAAACGATGGATCACTAAATGAGCATTGACTGTCCCCTCATATGCATCATGCACTCTGACTCTGGACTGTGATAACTTATTGGTTCCTTTTTCATCCACCATGCACTTTAAATATCACCATGCACTTTACTCTGTGTTTGCGAATGCAGTGAGCACTAACTATGAGACCCTGCAGATCATGTCTGTCTGTCTGTGTGTGTGTGTCTGTCCCGCTGTTACACCACCCGCCCGCCACCAGAGGGCGCAGCTGTATCACACAAAACACACACACACACGCGCACACACACACACTTCACACACACACACACACACACACACACACACACACACACACACACACACAACTTAACTTAAAAAAAACTTAACTTAAAAAAAAACTTAACTTAAAATGAAAAAGAAAAAACGTAACTTAAAATGAAAAAGAAAAAACTTAACTTAAAAAAAAACTTTAAAAACACTTAACTTCAAAAAACTTAACTTCAAAAAAAACTTTAAAAACACTTAACTTAAACATAAAATCTTAAAAAAACACAAAAAAGAGAACTTTAAAAATAAAACCTTAAAAAAGTATGTAATTTATTCTAATTGTTGTTATTGCCATTTACGAGCTGCGTTCGCTTCCCGCGTTTGCGCGTCTTACTTGTGTATGTTACGTGTTATGTTAGTGTTTTTATGTACTACTGTACGTTATGTTATGCGGGAGCTCCCTAGACATTTCGTTGTATGCTCAGTGTATGCTTTGTGTGCAATGACAAATAAAAGTCTATTCTATTCTACAGTATAGCTATAATGTAAAATAAGTAACAACGTTAATGTAAAATGCTCTGCAATGTTTCAAGAGAGGTGAGGGATAAAAAGCAGTCCCAAGTTTATTCTGACTTAAAGGGGATTCTGATTCAGCGTTCCAACTTCAGGGAGCCTGTCTGACTCACCTGTTTTTTTTATTTATACTGTAAGTGTTTAGTCTCTCCTGTGTTCCCCGTGCGCGCGCTCTGAGAGTAATGGACGATGCTATCAGAGAGGATGTGTGTAAGCATAGCTGGCTGTGATTCATGGGTCTGGTCTGGAGCGTTTAAAGAGATGAGGAGGTCTCCTCCGCCTCTGTTGACTAAACACAGCATCACCGTTAAGCTTTATGAGAAGCAGAAAGTCTTCGCTGTGCCGGGCTATACCAGAACTTCCTTTACAAGAGAGAGAGAGAGAGATTCCCATCCATTCATTATTGGCCTCCATACAGTCGCAGACACAACGAAGCACCCAGGCTATCTAAAGCCTGATGTAAATTTAGATGCGGGCCATCCCTCCATTGTCGCGAGCCAAAAACAGCAGTTGGACGCGAGCTTGTCGATCGGCTGTTACCGGTTGGCCGACGTAATGCACAACGTATGAGCGAGTATAAATCGGGGCATACGGCAGTGATTGCAGAGAGAGAGAGCACAGAACTCCATCCTCCCAGAGCATGTTTTCTTTGGGAGAGATTTTCCTTCCAGCGAAATCCACTTCAAAGTGATTTCCACTGGATTGAAACTAAAGCAGCATTTACTGATGCACCACCCTGCAGATAATATGTATGTGTCCCATTTATGGAGTTCTCTGTCAGACATGCCCAAATATGGAGTCCATGCAGACGTCAGAACAGGCCAGCTCCATATATGGACCCTGTGGGCAGGGGCCCCTGTCCAGACCCAGGCAGAGGCCTTTTTCGGGGGCGGTTCTGGACAACCGTGGGTCCGACCGACTCGACACCGGACCACTGTGTGGAGCGCGTGTGTCGAATTTGTCGGTGGGGGCAAACGGTTCTCGAGTTCCGTGGATTACAGACAGAGACATAGATATAGATATTACTGTGACGCAGACACACACACACACACACACACACACCCTGCATCAGGGTGTGTGTGTGTGTGTGTGTGTGTGTGTGTGTTTGAGAGTGTGTGTTTACGAGTGTGCGTGTGTGGACCATCCTGAGCCCCCCCGACCTCCTCAGTCATTGGTTCTTCTGATGAACTCTCTCTCCTCCATATTATTGTATATCCAAATCGCGTTATGCGGTATGTCTCCCCAGCCCCTATACGTACTGTATCTTTAACTACGTTTATCCGCTTGATCAGCATAGATTGGAGCTGAAAGCCCATCCTCTCTCTCTCTCTCTCTCTCTCTCTCTCTCTCTCTCTGTAGCCGTCAGGAGAACATCGCGACGGATAAATGACAATGTTTTGCATCAGGGCCTGTAAGTCTTTCCAGCCGCCTGGTGTTCGCAGAGAGGGCCGTGGGATCAAAAGAAAAGCGACCGCCGCCCGCGCGCGTCTCTCTGCTCTGTGCCGAGGCTGGCTCGATGCTCGTTGCTGTGTGTCGTCGGGTCGGGGCTCTGGTCGATGTGGTTCTGTTTAGTTCTGTTCCTCTCTTGTTGTTTGGTTTCATCTCCTAACGATGCGGCCTTGCTTACACTGCGGTGGCGGGGTGGCATGGAGTGGCTGTTAGCCCATTCTGACCGGGCACCCATTTTGGTGTTGGCATCATGTCGTGCTTTAGCTATTGAAAAATAGCAGATCTACAAGCTCATATCGCGCCACCGAGTGGCGCGATACGAGCTTGTAGGTCTGCTATTTTTGAAAAATCGAAGACACTTTTAGAATCTGATCTCAGGTCAGAATGGGTTAATAATTAAACTGTCAGGATGTAATAGACATTTTTAGAATCTGATCTCAGGTCAGAATGGGTTAGTCGTTGCGCCATCATGCTCTGTTTGGGCCAGCGACTCCAGGACAACTTGACAACAAACAGCAGAGACTTATGAATGTACCGCTCGTCTCTGAGGAGAAACAAACAGCAGAGACTTATGAATGTACCGCTCGTCTCTGAGGAGAAACAAACAGCAGAGACTTATGAATGTACCGCTCGTCTCTGAGGAGAAACAAACAGCAGAGACTTATGAATGTACCGCTCGTCTCTGAGGAGAAACAAACAGCAGAGACTTATGAATGTACCGCTCGTCTCTGAGGAGAAACAAACAGCAGAGACTTATGAATGTACCGCTCGTCTCTGAGGAGAAACAAACAGCAGAGACTTATGAATGTACCGCTCGTCTCTGAGGAGAAACAAACAGCAGAGACTTATGAATGTACCGCTCGTCTCTGAGGAGAAACAAACAGCAGAGACTTATGAATGTACCGCTCGTCTCTGAGGAGAAACAAACAGCAGAGACTTATGAATGTACCGCTCGTCTCTGAGGAGAAACAAACAGCAGAGACTTATGAATGTACCGCTCGTCTCTGAGGAGAAACAAACAGCAGAGACTTATGAATGTACCGCTCGTCTCTGAGGAGAAACAAACAGCAGAGACTTATGAATGTACCGCTCGTCTCTGAGGAGAAACAAACAGCAGAGACTTATGAATGTACCGCTCGTCTCTGAGGAGAAACAAACAGCAGAGACTTATGAATGTACCGCTCGTCTCTGAGGAGAAACAAACAGCAGAGACTTATGAATGTACCGCTCGTCTCTGAGGAGAAACAAACAGCAGAGACTTATGAATGTACCGCTCGTCTCTGAGGAGAAACAAACAGCAGAGACTTATGAATGTACCGCTCGTCTCTGAGGAGAAACAAACAGCAGAGACTTATGAATGTACCGCTCGTCTCTGAGGAGAAACAAACAGCAGAGACTTATGAATGTACCGCTCGTCTCTGAGGAGAAACAAACAGCAGAGACTTATGAATGTACCGCTCGTCTCTGAGGAGAAACAAACAGCAGAGACTTATGAATGTACCGCTCGTCTCTGAGGAGAAACAAACAGCAGAGACTTATGAATGTACCGCTCGTCTCTGAGGAGAAACAAACAGCAGAGACTTATGAATGTACCGCTCGTCTCTGAGGAGAAACAAACAGCAGAGACTTATGAATGTACCGCTCGTCTCTGAGGAGAAACAAACAGCAGAGACTTATGAATGTACCGCTCGTCTCTGAGGAGAAACAAACAGCAGAGACTTATGAATGTACCGCTCGTCTCTGAGGAGAAACAAACAGCAGAGACTTATGAATGTACCGCTCGTCTCTGAGGAGAAACAAACAGCAGAGACTTATGAATGTACCGCTCGTCTCTGAGGAGAAACAAACAGCAGAGACTTATGAATGTACCGCTCGTCTCTGAGGAGAAACAAACAGCAGAGACTTATGAATGTACCGCTCGTCTCTGAGGAGAAACAAACAGCAGAGACTTATGAATGTACCGCTCGTCTCTGAGGAGAAACAAACAGCAGAGACTTATGAATGTACCGCTCGTCTCTGAGGAGAAACAAACAGCAGAGACTTATGAATGTACCGCTCGTCTCTGAGGAGAAACAAACAGCAGAGACTTATGAATGTACCGCTCGTCTCTGAGGAGAAACAAACAGCAGAGACTTATGAATGTACCGCTCGTCTCTGAGGAGAAACAAACAGCAGAGACTTATGAATGTACCGCTCGTCTCTGAGGAGAAACAAACAGCAGAGACTTATGAATGTACCGCTCGTCTCTGAGGAGAAACAAACAGCAGAGACTTATGAATGTACCGCTCGTCTCTGAGGAGAAACAAACAGCAGAGACTTATGAATGTACCGCTCGTCTCTGAGGAGAAACAAACAGCAGAGACTTATGAATGTACCGCTCGTCTCTGAGGAGAAACAAACAACAGAGACTTATGAATGTACCGCTCGTCTCTGAGGAGAAACAAACAGCAGAGACTTATGAATGTACCGCTCGTCTCTGAGGAGAAACAAACAGCAGAGACTTATGAATGTACCGCTCGTCTCTGAGGAGAAACAAACAGCAGAGACTTATGAATGTACCGCTCGTCTCTGAGGAGAAACAAACAGCAGAGACTTATGAATGTACCGCTCGTCTCTGAGGAGAAACAAACAGCAGAGACTTATGAATGTACCGCTCGTCTCTGAGGAGAAACAAACAGCAGAGACTTATGAATGTACCGCTCGTCTCTGAGGAGAAACAAACAGCAGAGACTTATGAATGTACCGCTCGTCTCTGAGGAGAAACAAACAGCAGAGACTTATGAATGTACCGCTCGTCTCTGAGGAGAAACAAACAGCAGAGACTTATGAATGTACCGCTCGTCTCTGAGGAGAAACAAACAGCAGAGACTTATGAATGTACCGCTCGTCTCTGAGGAGAAACAAACAGCAGAGACTTATGAATGTACCGCTCGTCTCTGAGGAGAAACAAACAGCAGAGACTTATGAATGTACCGCTCGTCTCTGAGGAGAAACAAACAGCAGAGACTTATGAATGTACCGCTCGTCTCTGAGGAGAAACAAACAGCAGAGACTTATGAATGTACCGCTCGTCTCTGAGGAGAAACAAACAGCAGAGACTTATGAATGTACCGCTCGTCTCTGAGGAGAAACAAACAGCAGAGACTTATGAATGTACCGCTCGTCTCTGAGGAGAAACAAACAGCAGAGACTTATGAATGTACCGCTCGTCTCTGAGGAGAAACAAACAGCAGAGACTTATGAATGTACCGCTCGTCTCTGAGGAGAAACAAACAGCAGAGACTTATGAATGTACCGCTGGTCTCTGAGGAGAAACAAACAGCAGAGACTTATGAATGTACCGCTCGTCTCTGAGGAGAAACAAACAGCAGAGACTTATGAATGTACCGCTCGTCTCTGAGGAGAAACAAACAGCAGAGACTTATGAATGTACCGCTCGTCTCTGAGGAGAAACAAACAGCAGAGACTTATGAATGTACCGCTCGTCTCTGAGGAGAAACAAACAGCAGAGACTTATGAATGTACCGCTCGTCTCTGAGGAGAAACAAACAGCAGAGACTTATGAATGTACCGCTCGTCTCTGAGGAGAAACAAACAGCAGAGACTTATGAATGTACCGCTCGTCTCTGAGGAGAAACAAACAGCAGAGACTTATGAATGTACCGAGAACTGAGGACAGGAAGGAGTTACCAGGACAGTTGTTGGGGAGTGATCCTCTCCTCTCCTCTCCTCTCCTCTCCTCTCCTCTCCTCTCCTCTCCTCTCCTCTCCTCTCCTCTCCTCTCCTCTCCTCTCCTCTCCTCTCCTCTCCTCTCCTCTCCTCTCCTCTCTTCTTTTTCTCAATCTATTGCCCTCTATCTTTTTTTTCCCCTCTCACCCATACACACACTCTCTCTCTCTCTCTCTCTCTCTCTCTCTCTCTCTCTCTCTCTCTCTCTCTCTCTCTCTGCATCTTTTTTAGTACCCCCCATGGTAATTTTTGTTCTTTTCCACAAACACACACACGCACACTCGTAAACACACACTCTCAAACACACACACACACACACACACATACACGTGCGTGCATGTGTGCCCACGTGCGCGTGTTTACCTAGCTGTCTGGCCCGGTGGCTCTTCATCCCAGCGTCTAGACGCCACTAAACCTGATTGACTCGCCTCTCATGCCTCATAAACCCTCATAAACCCTCGACACCTCTCCTCTCCTCTCCTCTCCTCTCCTCTCCTCTCCTCTCCTCTCCTCTCCTCTCCTCTCCTCTCCTCTCCTCTCCTCTCCTCTCCTCTCCTCTCCTCTCCTCTCCTCTCCTCTCCTCTCCTCTCCTCTCCTCGTCTAACTCCTGTTCCGCTTGTCTGTCAAACGGGTTAACTCAGAAAAGGTTCATAGATGGTTCTGCTCACGCCAAACTGGGCTCGGTGCGTGCGTGCGTACGTGCGTGGACGTGTGGGTGCGTGCATGTGTGTTTATACATTAACAGCACACCACAAATATCCCCAAGAAGGAATCTGCTTCCAATCTCGTTGAGACTGTTTAGATGCCTCTGTTTTCCTCCATGCTGATTACCGTGCTGTCGTTGCCGTACGACGGTATTGGCTCGTTGTGTGTGTGCGCAACCAACGGGAGCGCGCGTGCGCCACGGGGCTTCGTGATGATTGGTTTAAAACCTGGGTCAACACAAGCCGACCGCAAACATAAAGGAGCTTAATGTAAAAATTATATTTTATTAAATTCATAAGGGTTCAGGATGGCTGATTATTAGTGCCGGGGGGGGGTGGCGGGTGGGCGGAGGGGAAGGCTTTTCATTTTTGTAACATTCCATGTTACGCATTTAGATCCAACATGATAGAGTAATGTAAGAAAGTTTTTGTTTTTTAAGAGACCGAGACCAAAGAGCTGATTTACCTTTGATCAATATTATGGTGCTTGGTTAGACGGGAGATGTATGAAAGAGCAGAATTCAATTTTCTTGCTTTGCCCAAGAGATCAGCATCGTGAGTGTTTTGAATTTCCGATCAGATCTGAGAGTTTTGCCCCGAGAGCTTTCCTTCCCCTAATGTTTTACAGCTCGGGCCGTGCAGTCAGAGCATCCCTTTCATTTTATTATCCCATTCTGAACGAGAACCCATTTTGGTGTTAGCATCATGTTATGCTTTAGCTATTGAAAAATAGCAGATCTACAAGCTCATAGCGCGCCACCGAGTGGCGCGCTACGAGCTTGTAGGTCTGCTATTTTTGAAAAATCGAAGAAGAAAGACTGACATTTTTAGAATCTGATCTCAGGTCAGAATGGGTTATAATCAGACCAGTGTGTGTCCTAGTGGAAACCTCGTATGAATCTGATCTCAGGTCACAATGGGATAATAAGCCTCCCTGTTTGTCCTCTAACTATACGGTCCAATATCTTTCACGAAGAACAGAAATCTCTGCGCAAGCTCAACGTCTTTTAATGCGAAACATGATCCGTTCCCCATGCAGGAGTCTGTCGGAACGTACAGTAAGAACGTACAGTAAGTGTGTCTGTTTGTCATGAGGGTTCCACCGCAGCATCCATTGGAAATGACCCTAATGAGCCTCACTCTGTACTGTATTTATATGGTTAATTACTGCCATCATGGAACAGACCACATGACATGTACAGTACACGCAGTGTGGAAAGCAACTAAGTACAGCCACTTGACAGTGGCTCAGGGGGATAGAGTGGCCGGATGTGGCAACCGCGAGGTTCCCAGTTCGAACCATGCGGGTTCCCCCAGAGTTAGTGTCGAAGTGTCCTTGAGCAAGACGCCGAACCCCTTAATTGCTCCCCATGTGCAAGTTGGTGCCTTTGCATGGTTTCCTCCGCCATCGATGTGTAAATGTATGTGAAAACTTACTATAGGTTACTTTGTACATTTTGACTATTATTACAAAACATACATTTAACGACTTCAGTCCTATGCATTTCGCCACCCCCATTTGAAAAAAGCTCACTGAGAGCTTGTAGATCTGCTATTTTCAAAAGATTGTTTCATTAGAAAACGTGTGAAATGCATGGGACACTCTGCATAATGAGCATACTTTTAGTCATAACGGAGTCGTTCTACATTGTTGCCCTATTGATACTGTGACTTAAATAAAACATTCAGGTACTTTTTCCTCCACTTAACATCCTTTTCAAGTGTGGCAACAATAACACTAACAGACACCACTGTGTACGTTTCTTCTACTAGGCTGTACAAACCATACCAACATACAAATGGTACTGTGGAGTTTGCATGTTCTCCTCGTGTCCCTAATAGGGTAGGTAGTAGGTACCCTCAAAAAAAACATGCAGTAATCCTGGTCTCTAACCTGCCTCCCTCTGGCCAGCCAAGGGCACCTGATGGAGGGGAAAGGAACTGGTTGGAATAACGTGTTCCTTCCACGCACTACGTCCGGCCGAGGAAACTCCCCCCTGTCAGGTGTAAAGGAGCAACTTGGACACTCAGGCATGAAGGAAGCATGAGTTCAAGTCCGTTGCTCTCCCCAGGTTGGCGGAGGGTGTGTAGAGCCCAGGATCACATTAGCAGTGGCTCAGGGGTAGAGTGGCCGGATGGCAACCGCAAAGGTTGCCAGTTCAAACCCGGGCTTCCCCCAAGTGTCCTTGAGCGAGACACTGAACCCCTAATTGCTCCTGATGTGCTGGCTGGTGCCCTGCATGGTTTCCGCCACCATCTGTGTATGTGAATGTGCGTGTGACTGGGTGAATGTAATGCACAGTCTATGTGAAGCGCCTTGGATAAAGGCGCTATATAAATGCACCATTTACCATTTACCATAATTGACACAGGGGTGAAAAATGCGTGGGATAAGAAAATGTTTCACATTGTTTGATTGTGTGTCTCTTTCTGTTTTGTGTTACAGGTTCTCCAGTAAGTACAGTCTCATCACACCCAGGTGTAGTATAATAATATGGACATTAGCTCATAAAACTGTTACACATCACACAAGCACTGCCACGACATTTCCTTCAGCCTGTTCTCGCGCAACAGGTAAGAGAACGAGAGAGGTGTATTGGGACTGACTGATTGCTCCCGATGTGCTGGTTGGCGCCTTGCATGCGGCTTCCGCCGCAATCGGTGTATGAATGGGTGAATGTAATGCACACATCTATGTAAAGCGCCTTGGATAAAGGCGCTATATAAATGCACCATTTACCATTTACGCTGCTGCAGGAAACATTAGCTCTTGCTTGATCACATAGAACAAAGCTCAACACAGAAGAAGGTCAGATGTGTGTGGGCGTGCACACTGCACACACACACACATTGTGCACGTGTGTGTGTTCTGTCCGCGGACGGAGCGCTAACCTGTCTGACGTTGTGCCTCAATGCTCTCTAACCTTCACCAGGGCAAGGCTGGACGAGACGGATACCCGGTAAATACACCCAATCAGAACCCCTGGTTTCTCCTGTAAACTCTTCCTCTTTCCTCCTTCA
This sequence comes from Protomyctophum parallelum, assembly GCF_964188405.1. NCBI lineage: Eukaryota > Metazoa > Chordata > Actinopteri > Myctophiformes > Myctophidae > Protomyctophum > Protomyctophum parallelum. The sequence continues at coordinate 41,422,759 of NC_139711.1, read as the reverse complement.
GAAGCTTTATCTCTCAGGCCTTTGTCTGCTTTCCTTATTCCTTCTTTTAGCGTGGCATCAACGTGGTCCATGCCTGTCGGCTTCCTCCTGTCCTGTCGTCCTGCTATGGATGTTTTCTCTCCAGTGATTAGCGGTGTTACCCTCCTGCCCCATGACTACGTTTAACTCAGTGACACAAACACAAACGCCAAAGGCACGCACAAACAAGCAAACACATGCATGACCAAAACAACCAAGCCAACAAATAAACAGGCACGCACGAACGCACACACACACACACACACACACACACACAGCCCAGCGGGATTAGCTGAGACTAATTGGGAACATGACGTCTCGTCAAATGGTCAATTCCCGTTGTGTGACTCATGGTGATGACATCACAGCAGCTGTACAGTAGTGTGCATGGGGGCTGTCCAGACGGGCACCACATCAGCCGTGTGTGTGTGTGTGTGTGTGTGTGTGTGTGTGTGTGTGTGTGTGTGTGTGTGTGTGTGTGTGTGTGTGTGTGTGTGTGTGTGTGTGTGTGTGTGTGTGTGTGTGTGTGTGTGTGTGTGTGTGTGTGTGTGTGTGTCTGTCTCTGGTTGTGGTTCTTTGGGACTCAGCCTGGTAGTGTGGGTTGTTTGGTCACATTAATATTCCTCAGTATTTGCTGCTCTGTCAGTCCTTTTTCTGACTGATTTTTTTTTGTGCGGTCGAAGCTCTTTAATACAAAAATGTATTGGAGTTGATCTGGGTTGATTGTCGCCGTCGAGGCGTAACATTGAAATAAAGAAATTGCGTACCAAGCCGTTTTCTTTCTTTCTGTGGTTTTGTGGCCATGGTTCTGGTGGCCTCTAGTGGTGTCTTTGGAAACCAACAGCAGATGAAAAGCCATAATTATAGTGGTCCTGCATGCCTCAGTCTGTGCTATATAGTGCTTTAATTTAAGTCATCTTCCGAATTTAGACTCTGGGAGGCTACATAACACAAGTCATCTTCTAGATGTAGACTCTGTTTTCGTAACACAAGCTCATCATTCAAGAGATGAATCTCTAATTCATACTCTTTCATACAGTGCCTTGTAGATCGGCTATTTTCCGCTGGTGTGTATATTACAAAGTACAAATCAAGCGTATTGTGTGTGTGTGTGTGTGTGTGTGTGTGTGTGTGTGTGTGTGTGTGTGTGTGTGTGTGTGTGGTAAATGCTTTTCAGGTTCAACCCCACATCAGTCCTGCACACAGATACGTCTTCACTGTGCACGTTGTGGGGGTCTCAACTTGGGCACTCTGTTCCATCATGCATGTTTGTGTGACCCTCAGGCTGGGTGTCATGGCTGCCCACGGTAGTTATAGCGTGGTGTGGTGTGGTGTGGTGGTGTGTGACCCTCAGGCTGGGTGTCATGGCTGCCCACGGTAGTTATAGCGTGGTGTGGTGTGGTGTTTCTTGACCCTCAGGCTGGGTGTCATGGCTGCCCACGGTAGTTATAGCGTGGTGTGGTGTGGTGTTTCTTGACCCTCAGGCTGGGTGTCATGGCTGCCCACGGTAGTTATAGCGTGGTGCGGTGTGGTGTGGTGGTGTGT
>NC_139711.1:41388696-41416196 GCF_964188405.1 Protomyctophum parallelum | reverse complement strand
CTTTAACCCATTCTGACCTGAGATCAGATTCATAACGAGGTTTCCACTGGACACACACTGGTCTGATTAACCCCATTCTGAACTGAGATCAGATTCTAGAAATGTCAGTCGTTCTTCGATTATTCAAAAAATAGCTGACCTACAAGCTCGTATCGCGCCACTCGGTGGCGCGATATGAGCTTGTAGATCTGCTATTTTTCAATAGCTAAAGCATAACATGATGCTAACACCAAAATGGGTGCCCGTTCAGAATGGGTTAAAGATGGAGTGCCGTGATTAAAAAAAATATATATATATCTGTTTTGCATGTGTCTATGGCGTTAACATTACTCTAATAGACCCCCAGGTGTGGTTATTATATTCAAATATGTCTCCCTAGGTGTATTTTTGGTTTCTTCCTGAAAGCTGAAAGCCTTTGAGTCAGAAGGCCCAATCGGAATAACCCTGCTAACCCCTCCCACATTATCATACAACAACCGCTGTGGGCGAGGCTTACGTTCAGGTGGGCGGTGCTAAGGTGGAAAAACAGGTATACTTAATTAACTGGTGGGTGTGGCCACATAAAAACATAATTCTAACACTTTCTTTACACCTATTTGAAAGACATCTTTATAGTATAATCATAATACCTGATGATCATGTTTAAGGGGGGGGGGGGGGGGTCACGGCACTCCATCTTTAAAGGTATATTCAGTGATTTCACTTAATTCAAATATCACTTATTTTTTTGTTTTGTAGTGATAATCCTCCCTACTATAGAGTGTGCTGGCCATATAAGGAGTTCCTCCCTGTCCCCAGTTAACCCCTGGGGGTCAAAAAACCTTAGGTTTCGTTTTTGACTCTCTATCCTGATTGGACGAAAGGCTGGGTCCCACAGCCAAAAACGAAACCTAAGGTTTTTTGAGTGAAATCACTGAATGTGAATAAACCTTTAAGTACATTTTGATGCCAATACTTTTGTAATTTTACTCAAGTATATTTTGAATTCTGGACCTAACTAACTAACTGTAGCTGTAACTGGGTATATTTCTTTATTTCAGCATTGATACTTTTACTTGAGTAAAACATCCAATCCAATCCACTTTATTTATAAAGCACATTTTTATACAACAAGGTTGAAACAAAGTGCTGTACACAAAGAAATACTAAAATATCAAGAAAAAAGCAACAACATCAACAACAGTACATAAACAGGGCAACATAAGGACACAATGCAGTGGAAGCAGCAACTCTTAATCAGTATGTTTAAATGCCAGGGAGTACAAGTGAGTTTTCAGACTCACTTGTACTTAAATGCGAGTACTTACAGTGTGTGACAGACAGACAGACAGTGGTCCTTAGTGTGTGACAGACAGACAGTGGTCCTTAGTGTGTGACAGACAGACAGTGGTCCTTAGTGTGTGACAGACAGACAGTGGTCCTTAGTGTGTGACAGACAGACAGACAGACAGACAGTGGTCCTTAGTGACTGACAGACAGACAGTGGTCCTTAGTGTGTGACTGACTGACAGACAGACAGTGGTCCTTAGTGTGTGACTGACTGACAGACAGACAGTGGTCCTTAGTGACTGACAGACAGACAGTGGTCCTTAGTGTGTGACTGACAGACAGTGGTCCTTAGTGTGTGACTGACTGACAGACAGACAGACAGACAGACAGACAGACAGACAGACAGACAGACAGACAGACAGTGGTCCTTAGTGTGTGACTGACTGACAGACAGACAGACAGACAGACAGACAGTGGTCCTTAGTGTGTGACTGACAGACAGTGGTCCTTAGTGTGTGACTGACTGACAGACAGACAGACAGTGGTCCTTAGTGTGTGACTGACAGACAGTGGTCCTTAGTGTGTGACTGACTGACAGACAGACAGACAGTGGTCCTTAGTGTGTGACTGACAGACAGTGGTCCTTAGTGTGTGACAGACAGACAGACAGACAGACAGACAGACAGACAGTGGTCCTTAGTGTGTGACAGACAGACAGACAGACAGTGGTCCTTACTCCTTACTCAGTCAGTCAGCAGAAACGGAGCGAGGCCTCCATTGTTGGAGCTTCCAGGCCACTGAGCTGTGATTAATGCCAGGACAGGACGTCCCATTCCCAACAACATGTCACTGATTTTCTGTCCCAAACACACATCGCTCTGGTATGCTTTATTGTGCTTTTTTTCTTCTTCTTTTCGGAGCACTGTATTTATCAGAACAACGGAGTCTTTTTATAACTCCCCCCCCCCTTCTGTATAGAGAATTCATATTATGTAATGTATCACAAATATATGCGCCGCACAAATCTGTCTCTCTTTTAAAAATGTCTTTGAAAATGACAGTTTTCTGAAAAAGCTATGTTTCTATGTCAGTCGTTCTTCGATTTTTCAAAAATAGCAGACCTACAAGCTCGTATCGCGCCACTCGGTGGCGCGCTATGATCTTGTAGATCTGCTATTTTTCAATAGCTAAAGCACAACATAATGCTATAACACCAAAAGGGGTTCCCACCCCAAAATCGGGTAATAGCGACAATTGTAGATCCCCCTCCAGATCCCACCAGAGCCACTGTACTGTATATAAAATAAAACACTTGGGTGGTTATACCATTAGGGCCGATTCATATTTCATACTCCTATATTTAGACACGAGAAAAGATAGTCAGTTGGGGAAAAGGTCCCAGACCCGGGTTTAGTTATAGGCTCTATAAAAGTCAATTCAAGTCCCTTGTAAACATTGGAGGTCCTTGACTTGCATGATATGTTGTGTGGCCTGCAGGAAATGAGCCTCGCACCACGGATACATGATCTGACCATCGCTGGCATGCGGCGAGCCTAGTCCTCCTCCTTGTGTGTGTGTGTGTGTGCGTGTGCATGCGTGCACGTGGCGGCTCATGCGTTGTGGGGAAAGGAGGTATCCTGTGTTTTTCATGTGAACGTGTTGTTTATTTGCGTAGCCTATTTGCATATAGTTTGTAATTATTTTAGACAGTATTTGTTTCATTGTTGAGAAGTGCGAGAGGAGAGCAGCAACAGGTCTGACAACAACCACACTGCCCGCTCTGCGGAGCTCACCTCCCGGCCAAACTCCCCCGTGTCTCCTCGGCTTCACGGCCGACAGATTGAACTGGAAGCTGGGCTGAATGAATGAATGAGGAAACACCGCCGTGGTGAAGCTGGGCTGAATGAATGAATGAATGAGGAAACACCGCCGTGGTGAAGCTGGGCTGAATGAATGAATGAGGAAACACCGCCGTGGTGAAGCTGGGCTGAATGAATGAATGAGGAAACACCGCCGTGGTGAAGCTGGGCTGAATGAATGAATGAGGAAACACCGCCGTGGTGAAGCTGGGCTGAATGAATGAATGAGGAAACACCGCCGTGGTGAAGCTGGGCTGAATGAATGAATGAATGAGGAAACACCGCCGTGGTGAAGCTGGGCTGAATGAATGAATGAATGAGGAAACACCGCCGTGGTGAAGCTGGGCTGAATGAATGAATGAATGAGGAAACACCGCCGTGGTGAAGCTGGGCTGAATGAATGAATGAATGAGGAAACACCGCCGTGGTGAAGCTGGGCTGAATGAATGAATGAATGAGGAAACACCGCCGTGGTGAAGCTGGGCTGAATGAATGAATGAATGAGGAAACACCGCCGTGGTGAAGCTGGGCTGAATGAATGAATGAATGAGGAAACACCGCCGTGGTGAAGCTGGGCTGAATGAATGAATGAATGAGGAAACACCGCCGTGGTGAAGCTGGGCTGAATGAATGAATGAATGAGGAAACACCGCTGTGGTGCCGAGATGAAAAAGCTCGTCGGATGGTTTCAGTGACTTTAGGATAGTCTGTCCTTGGATTCTTGGAACGCTCAGTTCAGCAAGAAATGACTCCCGTTAGAAAAGGCTTTATTTGGAAAACACAGGACATGATGTTAAGTCCAAAGGGCCTATAGGGACTCTGCGAGGCAGGGGCGTCCTACTCCCTGAGCCAGGACCGCATACCTAAGGATGGAAGACTTTGAGCACTGTGATGTGGAGACGGACACTTCACAGGGATGTCAGGGATAAGACTTTGAGCACTGTGATGTGGAGACAGACACTTCACAGGGATGTCAGGGATAAGAAGACTTTGAGCACTGTGATGTGGAGACAGACACTTCACAGGGATGTCAGGGAGAAGAAGACTGAGCACTGTGATGTGGAGACGGACACTTCACAGGGATGTCAGGGATAAGACTTTGAGCACTGTGATGTGGAGACAGACACTTCACAGGGATGTCAGGGAGAAGAAGACTGAGCACTGTGATGTGGAGACGGACACTTCACAGGGATGTCAGGGAGAAGACTTTGAGCACTGTGATGTGGAGACAGACACTTCACAGGGATGTCAGGGATAAGACTTTGAGCACTGTGATGTGGAGACAGACACTTCACAGGGATGTCAGGGATAAGACTTTGAGCACTGTGATGTGGAGACAGACACTTCACAGGGATGTCAGGGATAAGACTTTGAGCACTGTGATGTGGAGACAGACACTTCACAGGGATGTCAGGGATAAGACTTTGAGCACTGTGATGTGGAGACAGACACTTCACAGGGATGTCAGGGAGAAGACTTTGAGCACTGTGATGTGGAGACAGACACTTCACAGGGATGTCAGGGATAAGAAGACTTTGAGCACTGTGATGTGGAGACGGACACTTCACAGGGATGTCAGGGAGAAGACTTTGAGCACTGTGATGTGGAGACAGACACTTCACAGGGATGTCAGGGAGAAGACTTTGAGCACTGTGATGTGGAGACAGACACTTCACAGGGATGTCAGGGATAAGAAGCTTCACAATAGGTGCCATAAAGGGCGAGGTTAACGGCAGACTGCTGGGCGAGCGCTGGCGCTTTGGCATGGGGGGGGGGGCGTCAGATCAACATGGAATGAATTTGGTACTGGCCATATAAGGAGCATGTCTTGAGTGTGCAGGGTTTGATGAGGTCTGATCAACATTATGGAATGACAGAACAGGTTCTGACATACGGTATATCCATATATGGAGATCTAAGGGTTTGAGGTTTGAGGTCAGATGTAGAGTTGCTGGCCAACAGTGATGACATCAGGGCTCTCCATATATGGGCTTAACTGCGACAGCATGTCGCATTTACTATGACATCAGTGGTCTCCACATCTCCGTGATGTCACATGATGTCACGAGACCAGGGCACCATATACGGTGCCCGACACACACTGGGGCCCGACACACTGACGGGAAAGGCGCAATTCCATATAGTTAACTGCGACGTTCGGTCGCAATAAACTGCACAAGTTCGTTTTAAGAAGTGACTTTAACGGTAATCAGTAAAACTCTATCCCAAAACAGACGGGCAGAGAAAGGCAGTTTAAGGGAAGTTAGAATAGGAGTAATATTATGTTCTCTTCCCCCCCTGGTTTTAGTTAAAAGATAAAAGGGTGGTGAAAAATATGTGGTGAACAGGAAGGCATTAATGCAAGAAGAGGAGCTATTTTCAATTTTTTTTTTTTTTTACATTTGAAAACTTGAAACGGGACATTCCGCATGATGAGTACATTTACTTTTGGTACCTTATCCCATTCTGACCTGAGATCAGATTCTAAAAATGTCTATTACATCCCGACAGTTACATTATTAAGTACATTTTGATGCCAACACGTTTGTACTTTTACTCAAGTTACATGTTGAATTCCTGGACTTTTACTTGTAACAGAGTAATTCTACTTTTTTTTGACCTGACATATTCTACAAAATGTCTTCTAAATCATGACAGTTTTCTGAAAAACCTGTTTGTCAAGGACCTCCAAAAATATATGTAATTGTCCGCCAACCCCCATCTGAAAACATGTAGGCCTAGTTCCAGGTACCCCCCCCCCCCCCCCCCCCCAGAAGCAAAGATTTGAGTTAAAAAATGTCCCTCTGAAAGAATATATATTCAAAGACTTGCACAACATTTTCACGAAAAAAAGGAAAGAAAAGCAGATCTACAAACTCGTAGTGCGCCCAGAATGGGTTAAGTAAAACAATCGAGTGCTTTTTTCCCCCACCGCTGCACGTTGTTACCTTGTGTGTGTCCACCGTCCGCCTGTGTGTGTGTGTGTGTGTGTGTGTGTGTGTGTGTGTGTGTGTGTGTGTGTGTGTGTGTGTGTGTGTGTGTGTGTGTGTGTGTGTGTGTGTGTGTGTGTGTGTGTGTGTGTGTGTGTGTGTGAACTCCCACAGACTGAGACGCTGAGTGGACTGCAGACACAAAATCGTCTCGCTGCGTCCAACGCCAATTAGCTCCTGCTGCATAATTAACACAATCTACACACAATAGGGAGCGCAATAAAGACAGCATATAATACCGTGCGATTATGAGGGCCATATATATATATACGTGCACACACAAACACATGTGCGTGCACACACACACACACACACACACACACAAGACACAGACCCAGACCCAGACATATTATTTAAATATATATATATAGTGCTGTACCCCCCAACTGAACCAAAGTGAAGTTATTTTCCAGAAATGTGTTAAAGAGAAACGAAATTGGTGGGAATTATGAGTCCTGTGCTCACATAATCCTTTCATGATGAACACACACATTGCATGCACATTGCACGGCACGCACGCACGCACGCACGCACACACGCACACACACACACGCACACACACACACACACACACACACACACACACACACACACAGTACAACCCCACTACAAACACAAGAAGGCATCACCCCCACATTGAGGTTTTGGTGGTCATTGTTATAGAACCATTTTCACACTTAAAAAAAAAAAAAAAAAACAATCTCTCTCCCCTCTTTGTCACTCTTCCTCTCTCGCCCTCTCGTCTCTCCATCTTACTGTTTGCGCGGGCCCGTTCCACTACTTGTGGTCGAGACGGGGAGGTTTTGGCAGGGTTAACGGGGGGGTGGGGGGTCTGTGCTCTTTTTATTTGAATTCCATCCTTTATTCTTCCCTGCCTTGCCGTCTGTTTTGTAGGTTTTTTGTACCACACAGGAGGGGAAGAGAATTAGTAAAAAGCTAAAGTACAGCATATTATATCACACATCAAAACAACCGTATCCTATTCCCCCCATGGGCTCCTGTCTGTCCCATTCTCTGTCATATTGATATATTATTTTACAGTCCGACCACCGACCCCATATTGGCCATTTTCCCATTAACCTACTCTGGGGGGGAACCCCTTTTGCTGTTTTAAACAATATGTTATACAGTCCTACAAGTACGAGCTTGTAGGACTGCTATTTATTTATTTTAATCGTGAAAATGTGCCTCAAATCTTTGAATATATTATAATATTACAGAGTGAACACTTTAACTCAAGTATTTGCCTCTGGGGAGGTCCCTGGTTTGGAACAACATATTTTCAGATGGGGGGGGCGGGGGGGGGGGGGGGGCGAGGCATAGCCTATTACATATCATTTTTTTTAATCATTTACGTCTTACACTTAAATTAAATTCCCATTGACAATGAATGGACAATTTCACGTCATAGTGTCTGAGCAAATGGACATGTTGCGTCATGATGATGTACGACATATGTCAAACTCAGGAAGAACAGGAAACTGAGCTTAATAATAATGCATTTTCAGTTTTAAATGCATTTACGTTTTTGCTATTTGCCTGGACGTCCTCCTGACCGCGGTGCCCGTGTGTTGAAACACAGTCCGGCCCTTCACTTCTACCAATTTCTTTATTTTGGCCCACCGCTCTTATCATCGTACATTGTACATTGTACGCCCCTCACTTCACACTTTGAACTCATGGACGTGTTTTGTTTGTTGTCGTATTCCTAAACCAATAATCTCATAACAGGTTCAATTTGCCATTTTAGCAAGATCAACAGGCATCTGTCTTCCTGATTGGCTGACTCAAACCATCGGCTTCACGGATTGGTCAAGCTTCACTGTGACGTTTGTTCAGTACCGCCATAAATGTAGCATATGTTCTTTTACGGAGGAATAGTTGCTTTGCTTTGGAGAAATGTTGCGATGGGAGGATCTTCTGAAAGACGGTTCCAACACAATTGTAGCCGTAGGCGTCGTCGTTGCAGTCGGGCAAGAGGTGTACTCGTTTGGATGGCAAGCGAGAACGTTTGGATGGCAATGGCAGCAATCGAGAACGGATGAGATTGAGGTGAAAATCTTCAACACGGTTTCTATGCGCTGGAGGACGTTGTCCACAGTGACAACTGGAAGAGCATTAAACCCACATGTTCCCTCTAGTCGTGACGGCCACACGGTTGTGCTGATAGGAAATACAGCCTACCTCTGGGGGGGACGTAATGAACAGGAGCCATGGAGGTACTGCAATGTGCTGTATGCATTGGATGTCGACACCCATAGATGGTTCCACCCCAGGGTTTCGGGGACCGTGCCGGAGGGGAGGCAGAGGCACTCGGCCTGTGTCTTGGAGAAGGCCATGTTTGTCTATGGAGGACGCAACCAGACTGGAGTCCTTAATGACGTGTACGAGTTGGACAGCACAGCAATGGTCTGGTCTCTAATCGACACCAGAGGCACTCTGGGACTTCATTCATCAGGTCACTCTTCCACCATCATCGGGACAAAGATGTTTGTATTCGGTGGCTATAGAGACCACTCACACCAGACAATGTACCTCAACAGTATCAGAGTGTTTGACACGGACACCGACTGCTGGTTGAGCACGCCTTCTGCACAGCTTCTTCCAGATAAACACTGCTTTCATTCAGCCTTTGCTTACAATGGAGAACTGTACATATATGATGGGTTTGTTGATGGGTACTCACGCTGTCCACAAGATCTGTGGAAATTCAATCCAGAGACCTTCTACTGGAAGAAGGTTCAGCCCAAGGGGAAATACATGTGTTCAATGCCTAATCTGACGTGCTGTTGCAAGGTGGGAGAACGTATCATATTTGTCCGATACCGTACCAAGGAAGCAGCAGATAATGTTTATTATTGTACTTCTAGCAGTAGAGACCCCCTGTACATCTTACATTTAAGTCCTACTCTGAAGACGTTATGCAAACTAATGGTTATTCAGTACGGTCTGGATCAGTCGGAACTCCACCACGACATCAGGTGGGAATTAGGGCTGGGGAAGACGGCCACAAAGAAAGAAAGCCGGTAAATAAAAGTGAATGTTGTGTTGAAAGCAAATCATAAGCCGCCCCGCGTCTGAAACCGTCAAAAGAAATGACAGAGTTACAGTGTGGGGGTCCCCGGGGGATCCCTGGAACATCCAGCCCCCCAGGAACGCGCCCAGGGGGCCGGCCCGGTTCTGGAAAGCCATCCCTGCACGTCCGAAACGGTCGAGAAATGACAGACTTACCGTGTTGCAGCCTTGCGTGCTCGGACATAGAGACACAGAGTCTTACCGTGTTGCAGCTTTGCGTGCTCGGACATAGAGACACAGGGTCAGACATACGGACGTTCAAGTTCACGAGACTTCAGTGGAAGGAAAAAGGATTTCTCCCGAATACCGCATGCCTTCTGGCATGGAGAGCAGAGGGAGGGCATTTGCATTTCTTCCGCCATAGTAAATGCTTTATTCGTGGTGTGGAGAGGGCAGTTGTTTTACAGACGGGGTAAAAGGGCAGGGGCTGAAGCCCCCTGTGATGTCTATGTGTGCACGTCCCTGCTATACAGTATACGTAGCAGCCTGAGGGCCAGTTCCCCTTTGGCATCTGGAGCTCAACAATATTAAGTGGCAGAATGGTGTGGTTGGCACTTTTTTTTTTATACACGAATTGTATTAATTTGAAGACTTTTTCAATACCTCAAAGACAAAAAATACAATCTCAGTGGAAAAGGAGGTGGACAAAATACTATTATGACATCAATTGATCAATTAATCAATTTTAAAGGATGCTCTGTGTACTCTGGCCATTTTTTTAAACGTTTTGCTATTTTCTAGCAATTGTGCTAACAATTATGCTGTTGATTGATTTCTCAGCATTACCCATGTTGTTCTCCTGGGACAGTGGTTCTGCTTGTAGAGCTAGCCCCTCCTATATACAGCTTTAATGTTTGTCTTTCAACGATGCTTGTTTAAGAAAACACCACAGACACTAAAGAGAACTTTAATGTTTGTTATGAGGACTAAAACAAACATTAGCATCCATTGCTTAAACTAACATTATGTTGTAATTGATGTTGTAAGATGATAAGACCGCCCCTCACTTCACACGGCTGTGATTTTTATATGAAACGTGGCCCTCTGGAGTGATTGTGGAACTATAGTGGCCCTCTGGAGTGATTGTGGAACTATAGTGGCCCTCTGGAGTGATTGTGGAACTATAGTGGACCTCTGGAGTGATTGTGGAACTATAGTGGACCTCTGGAGTGATTGTGGAACTATAGTGGCCCTCTGGAGTGATTGTGGAACTATAGTGGACCTCTGGAGTGATTGTGGAACTATAGTGGCCCTCTGGAGTGATTGTGGAACTATAGTGGACCTCTGGAGTGATTGTGGAACTATAGTGGCCCTCTGGAGTGATTGTGGAACTATAGTGGCCCTCTGGAGTGATTGTGGAACTATAGTGGCCCTCTGGAGTGATTGTGGAACTATAGTGGCCCTCTCTATCTTCAAAGTTTTTCCCACCCCTGCTTCACATCACAGCAATTTATATTTTTTATTTTATTTTTTTTACTGCGGAATTTCCCTTTAAAACACATTGAAAGCCAGGCGGTTCTTGAATCCGGTCACCCTTTTACCCGTGCCAGGCAAAAACTACAAAAAAGGACCCATAGAGGGCCCTGTGACACGGCTCATGAACCGGAAGTATTAGCCGATGCTGTTTCCATCGCTCGATCTGACCCTTCACTAGCATGAAGAACGCTAAGATGCTAACCGGAGCCTTGCGCTAATTTTCACTGAGCTCCTAACATCCTGCCTCATCTCATATCACCACATCTAGCCTCAATTTGGAGGCTAACGCTAACGGTCTCCGTCATTACAGGAGTCTATGGGAGCCGCCATATTGGAACCGGAAAAACCCCCCCAAAAAACAAAATACGTTACATAGGGATGAGGCACGCTGGTAAATATAACATAGACGATTACCTATACACAATAAAAAACGTAAATATGCGACGGTGGCATTAAAAGTGCTGGGTATGGTAAATATACGACCATTCATTGACAAAGAATGGACAATTTCACATCATAGTGTCTGAGCAAATGGACATTTTGCGTCATGATGATGTACGACGATAAGAGCGCCCCTCACTTCACACTTTGAACTCATGGACGGGTTTTGTTTGTTGTCGTATTCCTAAACCAATAATCTCATAACAGGTGGAAAGATGCCAGTTCAATTTGCCATTTTAGCAAGATCAACGGGTATCTGTCTTCCTGATTGGCTGACTCAAACCATCGGCTTCACGGATTGGTCAAGCTTCACTGTGACGTTTGTTCAGTACCGCCATAAAAGTAGCATATCATGTGTTCTTTTACGGAGGAATAGTTCCTTTGCCTTGGAGAAATGTTGCGATGGGAGGAGCTTCTGAAAGACGGTTCGAACACAAGTGTAGCCGTAGGCGTCGTCGTTGCAGTCGGGCAAGAGGTGTACTCGTTTGGATGGCAATCGAGAACGGATGAGATTGAGGTGAAAATCTTCAACACGGTTTCTATGCGCTGGAGGACGTTGTCCACAGTGACAACTGGAAGAGCATTAAACCCACATGTTCCCTCTAGTCGTGACGGCCACACGGTTGTGCTGATAGGAAATACAGCCTACCTCTGGGGGGGACGTAATGAACAGAAGTTGCAGGGGTACTGCAATGTGCTGTATGCATTGGATGTCGACACCCACAGATGGTTCCACCCCAGGGTTTCGGGGACCGTGCCGGAGGGGAGGCAGAGGCACTCGGCCTGTGTCTTGGAGAAGGCCATGTTTGTCTATGGAGGACGCAACCAGACTGGAGTCCTTAATGACGTGTACGAGTTGGACAGCACAGCAATGGTCTGGTCTCTAATCGACACCAGAGGCACTCCGGGACTTCATTCATCAGGTCACTCTTCCACCATCATCGGGACAAAGATGTTTATATTCGGTGGCTATAGAGACCACTCACACCAGACAATGTACCTCAACAGTATCAGAGTGTTTGACACGGACACCCACTGCTGGTTGAGCACGCCTTCTGCACAGCTTCTTCCAGAAGGACGCTGCTTTCATTCAGCCTTTGCTTACAATGGAGAACTGTACATATATGATGGTGATGGGTATCGCTTTGGTGATGGGTATCGCTTCAAAGATCTGTGGAAATTTAATCCAGAGACCTTCTTTTGGAAGAATGTTCAGCCCAAGGGGAAAGACATGTGTTCAATGCCTAATATGATGTGCTGTTGCAAGGTGGGAGAACGTATCATCTTTGTCCAATACCGTACCTTGAATGCAGATCATTTTAATTATTGTATTTTTCATGGCAGTAGAGAACCCCTGTACATCTTACACTTAAGTCCTCCTCTGAAGACCTTATGCAAACTAATGGTTATTCAGTACGGTCTGGATCTGTCGGAACTCCCACACGACATCAGGTGGGAATTAGGGCTGGGGAAGACGGGCACAAAGAAAGAAACCGGCATATAAAAGTGAATGTTGAGTTGAAAGCAATCATAAGCAATCCATTAAAAGATGTTATCATAGAGTATTAAAAGGTTTTATCATAGAGTATTAAAAGGCTTTATCATAGAGTATTAAAAGGTTTTATCATAGAGTATTAAAAGGATAGAGACTGAACCTGAGCCCCCCCCCCCCCCCCCCCTCCCCCGCTATTCATTTCAGTGGAAGTTGCTCATTGGCGTTTTGAAGCACCCGGAAGAACCGTCTATACTTCCGCGTTTTTGTTCGGATTTGGACACCAAATTTGGTGCCCAAAATGCGGAAGTGCAAACGGACGCTCAATGTTAAACCCCAGCTGCTGCACTGGGGTCCGCCTGCAGTCCCACCTCTTACCACCAGGGCCCAGTGCTTCAACGTTGGAGAGCTGCACTGGGGGCTTAAATATACGCCTTATATGGCTCAAAATATGTTAACTCTGAGGACTCTTCCCGCCAGGAGGTGGGTCCATGATGGATGCCAGTAGTAAAGGTCGCAGCAGGGGTCACGGCGCACACCACTACTGTTTGCAAGTTGTCAGCTGTCAGGGATTAGACACAGGGGCTTTTATTAGGAACAATTAACACACACACACACACACACACACACACACACACACACAGACAGGCATCGAGATACTGTAGACACACACACGTGCACGTACACACACGCACACACACACACACAGATCACACGCCACTGTGTGTCTTGTTAGTAGCCATAAATCTGTCTCTTCTCCGGTGTGGTTCAGTGTCTGGACCGCGGCGTGACCTCACCGCCCGTACCTCGCCTCTCTCTGCCCATCCTGACGAGCCTTAGGGGAGCCGGGCCCCGTTAAATGCTCACAGATGCACCCATATCACCCCCAGACACACACACTCACATCATGCACACACACACACACACACACACACACACACATGCGCACACACACACACACACACACACGCACACGCACACACGCACACGCACACGCACACACACACACACGCAAACACACCAAAAACACTAGACACAACAACATAATTGTACTCTTATGTATACCTGTACATGAGACAATAAAGAAACCATGGACCAGAAGAAGTGAAATGCATGCTAGTTCACACACAGAACATCACCTCTCTCTCAATTTCAATTCAATTCAAAGGGCTTTATTGTCATGATAAAACATACGTTTACATTGCCAAAGCAGAAAGAACAATACAACAATACAGCAATACAATCAAAACAAAAATTATTTACTTTGAAGGTCAGAATCTTCAATAGATCAACTTCTATGTACCAAGATCACTCGATGCAGGTATAGTGCAGGAATATACACAATGATTAGTCTTTAGGGTGGTTGTGTTCCATTTGATATCCTTCTCCTATCACAGCAACTCACAGATCTTGCTGCTATGTTTGCACATTGTTGTACTTCGCCCAGCAGATATGGGAGTTTTTTGTCATTGGTCATGTTTTCTAAATCTCCGTGTGTGGTTGTAATCTGTGGGAAGTATGTGTCTCTGATGTCTTGGTACAATGGACAGATGGTTAGGAAGTGTAGCTCGGTTTCCACTTCATTTTGTGTGCAGTGGGTGCATAGTCTGTCTTCTCTCGGGATACAGGTCTGCCTATGACGGCCTTTCTCGATCGCGAGACTGTGCTCACTGAGTCTGTACCTAGTTAAGATTTTTCTTAACACACACACACACACACACACACACACACACACACACACACACACACACACACACACACACACAGTAACACCACCTCTCTCTCTCTCACACACACACACACACACACACACACACACACACAGACACACAGAAACACCACCTCTCTCTCACACACACAGCGTATACACCACAGGTTATAACTTTTTCACATTTTTTTTTTACTTTTTCATGTCAAGGACCCCCAAAAAGATACTCATCTGCCTGCGGACCCCCATTTGAAAATACATGCCAAGGACCCCCATTAGAGAAGATTTCTAGGGCTCCAGGGCCCCGGTTTTGACCTGAATGAGGCTACGCTCCTCTATTTAATCTCTGGATACATATTGTAAAATCAAAGTTAATTTAACTCTGAGAGCGTACAATTAAGTGGAACCGAAATGGTTTGGTTCCATTTGTACAATCTCAGAGTTACAGACCCATAAAAGGTCCATTTGGTTCCTAATTATTATTTAGCTGGGGACCCCCTGGAACTCCCTCAAGGACCCCACTTTGTTCTAGAGCATTTGAAAGGACAGATAAACTGTTGCTCTTCTAAATGCCACAGTAGTTATTATCATTATATTATTATAGTATAGCATCTGGTGAAGGAGATCTATCTGTGAGAGGTTGCTTCATACGCTTATACACCCCAACAACAAAACGTCTGCTCGGATTGGCCCCGCGGTCGCTTGACACATCTCAGCTGTATCTTCTTAGTCGTGGCTTCAAAAAAAACACAACGATATTGAAACCATCGCCCACTTTCAAGTTCCCAGTCATTTGTTCTTCTTGCCCGTCCGTCCGTCCGTCCGTACGTCCGTCCAACACACACAGCTGCTGATGGAATCACCGGGGGGACCATGTAATCAACAGGACATTGTGAGCCTCAAAGACTTCTCTCCCTCTCGCCCATAAAACCTATTATTACCCCCGATGTGTTTGAGGAGAGTTATACGGCCACGCTCCCCCCCCCCCCCCGTTACGAGAGGGGCGGGGAGGGGAGGGGCGGGCCGTACGGCGGACAACAAGCGGTCCGACTGACTCATAATAGGAGCTGCTCCAAGAAGGTATCGCTTTCTTTCACCCTTGTCCCCCGTCCCCCCCTCACATCTCCATCCATCCGTCAAGACGGAGAGAGAGAGAGAGTGATGACAGGTTTGGCGGGACTGCAGTCCAGGACAACATCGGCGCCAATCACGCTTCCCCTTAGGGGGGGGGGGGCGGCCTGGTAATAAAGCTGGCCAATGCAGAGAGAGAGAGAGAGAGAGAGAGAGTATCTAATTTATTCTCATGTCAGCGTATTCAGAGCCTGGGATTATTAATAGTGGACTGCAGTCTATATACACTCTTACTCAGCCACGCGGTTCCAATACAGGGTTGAGCAACCCCACGGCGCACGCACGTACACACACACACACACACACACACAGGCGTACGCACACGCGCACACACATACGCCCTTTCTTAGGGCGTATGTGTGTGCGCGTGAAAAAACATCAAGCATGTCGTTAAGAGGCAGGTCGGTCCAAAAGTGAGTGAGTGTGTGTGTGTGTGTGTGTGTGTGTGTGTGTGTGTGTGTGTGTGTGTGTGTGTGTGTGTGTGTGTGTGTGTGTGTTTAGCACATCCATCCAAGTGATTTAGGGTGGGTTTGGTCCATTATAACCAAAGTGTGGATCTGAAGGCCCGGCACTTTGAACTGAGTGTTAGTCTTTCCTAGAGGGGGACGGGGACGGGGGGGACGGGGACGGGGGGGGGGGGTCAATGAAGGACGGCAGTGATTGTTTACGCAAAGGTATAAACGAAGCCAACAGCTCTGTGTTGGTCCAGCACCTGGATGACACTGGACCGCTGTACTTAAGCCTAATGGATGCTCAACGGGCTCTGTGTGCACACACGTTTACATTTTGGAAAGAACTTCTTGGACCCATTCTTATCCCTATATACTTCCTTCACAGGTGTTACCGCTGACACTAATGAAGGCTCTGTTCCGTTCTGGTCAAACAGAGTTTGGTTCCATGTGTACACTCTCAGTACACTCTTATGGGGGGGGTCCTTGGAATTAAACAGTTCAACCACTTGCACGCTGAATGGAGCAGAGCCTTAGTTAGTATAGCATCTGTAACACCTTTTAAAAGTTTAGGGAAGTAGGAAGAGTTGGATTCTGTTCCTTTTGTGCAAGCAACGCCATCGTGGAGAAAAACACCTAGACGTAGACGTAGATTATTCTTTTCATACTACAGCTGGATAATTCACAGAATCCGTTGCACGCACGCACTCACGCACGCACGCGCGCGCACACACACACACACACACAGCTGGACCAGGTCCACACACAGCCCATACTGTCAGACACTCAATTCAGAGAATAATGATAAACCAAAGTACTTGGAAATTAACTTATACACACACGCACACATGCACATGCGCACACACGCACGTACGTGCGCACACACACACACACACACACACACACACACACACACTCAACCAAATGGGGCAGGACACCGCACTGTGTAAATACATTAGTAATTCCGTTTCATCTTTCATCTCCAACTCCCTGCTCATTAATGGAAGCAGACTTTGTTTTTCCAAACCCTTCGCTAATTGCTCTTGTTTCTCGCTGTTTACAATCGTTCCTTTCTTTTCTCTTCTCTCCTCTCACTCCGTGTAAAGAAACATGTTCTTATTATTCCCCCTCCTCTGATACAGATGTATATATAGTTCACATCAGGTTCTGCTGTTTACTGAGAGGCAGTATATTAACATTTAAACCGTATAAAACACCACCAACCAGGATTCATGTTGATGAATGGTGCATTTACGACAGCATTTTATAGTACGTGCTTTTGAAGTCTTTCTAAATGGCTCCGTGTCAAGAGAATATGAATTAATGCATTGTCTTTCTGTCACTGTCTTCTCTTGTGTTGCAACAACAGGGTCCGCTTGGCTTAGATGGCAAACCAGTGAGTATTTCCATATTAAAAAATGCACGAAACATGAAATTTAGAGACCACACATGCTTCACGATAAGCTCTCTTTTGTTTAAAAGTGTATTTATTTGACACTCTTTTATCTTTCCTTTCTCAGGGTTTACCGGGCCCCAAGGGAAGCCAGGTATGATGGCGGTCACACACCTGTCGTCTGTTTTTGTCATATAAAAAGAATGCATGTGAATTCCATGCAGTGAAACCAAATCAACCTTAACCCATTTTGACCTGGGAACGATTCTGCAAATGTCTTCTGAATCCTGGCTGTTTTCTTGAAAAAGCTATGTTTTTCTATGTCAGTCGTTCTCAAACACTTTCATGTCACTTTTCATGATTCTTCAAAAATAGCAGACCTACAAGCTCAATAGCTAAAGCATAGCATAATGCTAACACCAAAAGGGGTTCCCGCCGAAATGGGTTAAACAAAGGATTGTGTATCTACAGATGTGCCGTTTTGAGAACGTCACATGTGCTGCCATTGGCAAATTAAGTAGATTGTCAGTGCATTGTTGTCAGAAACAGAACCATTCAGTAGATTGTCAGTGCATTGTTGTCAGAAACAGAACCATTCAGTCGATTGTCAGTGCGTTGTTGTCAGAAACAGAACCATTCAGTCGATTGTCAGTGCATTGTTGTCAGAAACAGAACCATTCAGTAGATTGTCAGTGCATTGTAGTCAGAAACAGAACCATTCAGTCGATTGTCAGTGCATTGTTGTCAGAAACAGAACCATTCAGTCGATTGTCAGTGCATTGTTGTCAGAAACGGAACCATTCAGTAGATTGTCAGTGCATTGTTGTCAGAAACAGAACCATTCAGTAGATTGTCAGTGCATTGTTGTCAGAAACAGAACATCGTCAGTGAGAACGTTGGGGGTCATTAAAGGTGTTAATTCTATTCAGATTCAGAAAACCTTGAGGGAAAAGATCTGAATCTGAATCATCTTTATTGTCGCATAACAGTTTTACGAGTTTAAACAAAGTGGGTGAAATTCCTATAGTTCCCATCACGTTATTTTTCCAAGAAAACAAAGCAAGGGAAAAAGAGAGGGGGGGGAGGAGATGGGGGGAGGGGGGGGGGGGGGGTTAGGAGATCACGGGAAAATGCAAAAGAAACACTATAAAAAGAGGAAAAACTGACACGATGTTGTGGAGCTCACACGAACGCTGCTTCCCTTATAGCGCACGAGGAAAAGCGTGAAGAGCTGGAATGACACATCTGTATGGACCTAACCCATTTTGGGCGGGAACCCCTTTTGGTGTTATAGCATTATGTTATGCTTTAGCTATTGAAAAATAGCAGATCTACAAGCTCATAGCGCGCCACCGAGTGGCGCGCTACGAGCTTGTAGGTCTGATGTTTTAGAAAAATCGAAGAACGACTGACATAGCTTTTTCAGAAAACTGTCAGGATGTAGAAGAACATTTTTAGAATCTGATCTCAGGTCAGAAATGGGCTAATGCGGGGCGTGAGCTTGGCCCCGGACCCAGGTTACGGTTCTCCACGCGTTCCATCCATCATCTTTATGGTTCCTGTTGGCGTATCTTCAGTGCGCTTTGGGACCAACGGTAGCCATGTTTCTCAGACCGTACCATCTGTAAGTTGTTGCGGGGGTTTCACGCCCCCGCACTACGGGGGGATTCCACGGCTCAACTGAACGGCAGTGTTGTTTTCGTCGACTAAAACCAAGATGAAAAATGTTCGTCGACTACCTTTTTCCACTGAAGAAAACTAAATGGAAACTAAATTTAAACTCGACCGGCTATTTTCAGCAAGTGTATAAAAACACTCATTACGACGGCATCGAGACCCGCCAAAATACATTTTAGTCGACTAAATCAACTGTAGGTTTAGTCGACTAAAATCTTATGACATTTAGTCGACTAAAACTAGACTAACACTAAGACATTCCAGGTGACTAAAATGTGACTAAAACTAAATGGAAGTTTCAGTCAAAAGACTGACTAAACTAAAATAGAAATTTGCTGCCAAAAACAACACTGACTGAACGGCACACTCAAATTCCCATAAGGCCTCCTCCTCCTCGTCCCCCCTGAGCCCCCCCATCTATCACCCTGTCCCTGGACAGGACAGAAGAAGAGAGAGGGACAGTAAAGGTCGCGTTTTATGATTTTTAGCTGCGTTCAGCATCACAGAACCAGTGTTCATTTTGTCGACTATGCAGTGCGGTTTTCGACTTTAAGTCATATCAAATGTCCATTCATATCCACCATTTGATGACAGTTAGCCTCTCAGACCCAAAGCGTATATATTTTGTTTTCGTTGTGGATGAGACTTTGTCCACAATTCCATGCTGTACTATAATCTAAATCAAATGTTGCTGTTAAAGTCAACACTGGACAGAACCATGACTGCGTTGGAGATGGAGAGATGTGAGCAAAAGAGCAAGAGAGAGAGAGAGTGAGAGGGACGGGGGAGAGGGGGACGGGTTTATGACTTTCAACAAAAGCACTTTAAAAAGTCATTACTGTTCACTCCCTCTATCTCTCTCTCTCTCTCTCTCTCTCTCTCTCTGCGTTGCTGGCCAAGTGGAAGACCCTTGAAACATAAACCACTGCTATAGCTCGCGGCAGAGTGAGAGGTGTTTGCACAGGGTTCTCCTCCAAGCACCATTAATGTGTTGTTTCCTGCTAAAGAAGACGTCAAGCCGTCCTCCTGAGAGGAGGACAGCCGTCACACATCACAGCCGACACCGCTCGCCGTAAAAGCCAACCAGGTGTGAAAACGTGGGAGGCCCTCGCTGGCATGGCTGACTGGGCGCTGCTCGCCTCAGCGGGGGGGGGGGGACAAATTGTCATAGTTTTAGTCGACGAAATCAACACTGATGAGGGGGGAACGGAACGGGCCTGGGATGGAACGTCGTGTAAGGAGAGGAGAGGAGAGAGAGAGTTTAGGAAGAGCGTGAAATACAGAGCGATGGAAGGATTGACCTTATAGGTATACATTCATCTCTATCTATCTCTCTTTCTCTCTCTCTGAAGCTCCGTTCTCTCTCCCTATTTCTCAATGAAGCTCAGCTTTCCCTCTTTCTCTCTCTATCTGTCTCTCTCTCTCTCTCGTGCGCTATCCGTCTCTCTCTCTCTCTCTCTCCCTACAGCAGGCCTGCAGTCCCTCACTGTGGTCTGTGGTCAGAGCCATGTTTCATAGTGTCCCTGTGCCACTTGTCATCAGGGTGGTTCAGACAGGCGGACGAGATGGACCAGGTTCTAGTACCAAAGCACATGAGCCCTGTCGGCCCAGAGCAGAGGGGGACTAGCTCAGCGGATGGCCGGGTGTCCATCCATCACAGGAGAACATGCATGGGACACACACACGCCTGCAGCCCAAAAGCCCCCATTATGCTTCTATTTAGCGGTCAGAGCTAATGGTCCATCCTCCATGCCTAACACAGTTCCACTTCATTACACGGCAGAGTCCCTCTGTGGGACAAAGATGGATCTACCACGGAGAAGTCTGAAGGACTGAGGTTGGCCTATACAGTCATTATCCTGGCGCAGGTCATTACAGACTGCTTCGCATGAAATATTCTCAGTCAGTGACTTATTGTTGTGTGGCTGACACATCTCCCTGGCACAGCCTACGCATAGGGTCCTGCACTGTGTGGCTGACACATCTCCCTGGCACAGCCTACGCATAGAGTCCTGCACTGTGGCTGACACATCTCCCTGGCACAGCCTACGCATAGGGTCCTGCACTGTGGCTGACACATCTCCCTGGCACAGCCTACGCATAGCGTCCTGCACTGTGGCTGACACATCTCTCTGGCACAGACTATGCATAGGGTCCTGACCGTCCTGCACTCGCAACATCTGATGATGGAACGCTCCCGGCTGCATTCTGGGAGCATTCGATCAATCGAGAGGGAGAGAGAGGGAGAGAGAGAGAGAGAGAGAGAGAGAGAGCTTGCATACGATGTACTGTATTCTACTGTAATGTATGGCCGCTCATATGATAACTGATTTATCTCAAACAACTGTCTCCCATTATGCTTTCTCCCTCTTCCCCCCAGGGACCGGCCGGACCTCAGGGAGATAAGGTATGAACCGAATATGGAATTCAAAAGCCCTTCCAGATAGTATCACACACACACACACACACACACACACACACAATGCACACACACACACAACCAGCCAGGTGTTCCTGGCTGCCCACCCCGCATGCACACACACACACACACAAAAAATGCACACACGCAAAATGCCTACACACACACACACACACACACACACACACACACACACACACACAACCTACCAGGTGTTCCTGGCTGCCCACACACACGCTCGCGCGAGCGCTGCTCCCGTCAAGCGGGCCATAGATTACAAGTTGTATCCATGTCGGAGTTTGTGTGTCTGCGAGAGCGTTCTTCTCACGTCAAGGCAGTAAACAGGTTTACGGGCCACGAGCAGAGTCCACGGGCCAGATGTTCTACTGAAGCCCTTACCCTGACCGGAACGCAACGCTACGGAGCCTCCGACAGACGCTATAGCCCGCTGCGTTCAAGTATTATGCGGGGATACGCATGATAAACGCGCGACTGCACCGCGCGCGCCCAACGTCTGTGTTTGCACATTTCCCTTTTTTGCATCGATACGCACATTAACCCATTCTGGACTGAGGTCGATTACAAAAAAAGGCTTCTAAATCCTAAAACAAATCTGAAAAACCCATGTTTCTATGTCAGTGGTGCTCAACCTTTTTCATGTCAAGGACCCCCAGAATTATCTCTATTGGGCCACGGACCCCCATCTCAAAATATGTATATGAAGCCAATATTTTAGTTAAAAATGTTCGCTCTGAAATATATATTCAAAGATTTGCGCCGCATTTTCACGACTTTTCAAAAATATCCGACCTACAATATCCGACCTACAATAGCAGATCTACAAGCTCATAGCGCGCCACCGAGTGGCGCGCTATGAGCTTGTAGATCTGCTATTTTTCAATAGCTAAAGTAGAACAGAATGCTTGAAACACCGAGAGGGGTTCCCGCCCAGAATGGGTTAACGTTGGATAAGTGTGGCCGCGGGGAGCGATACAAACTGCGGTAAGCTAGCATCTGTCAGAACGGGGATTCCCGCTGATTAGTGGGAATTGGAAGTGACGGATGACGTTGAGGTTTGGAACATTGGCTCGGATCATGTAATCATGGTCGGAGTTCAGTGATGAGAAGAACCTGGAGCCCAGATCCTCATCAGAGAACCAGAACCAGCCTCAGTCAGCAGCACGCGTTCCACTTTTATACTAAGCACAATCCGGTCAAATCACGCCACATTGTGGCCTGTTCTTATGGAGCATTTCATACAGTTGAACGTCTCCACACTGCAGCTATTTGCTTAGGTGGGTTTTTCACTGCCAACTGAAATAAACGTGTGTTTGGGTACAGCTGACCCATGTGTCACTTCCTTCCTATTACATTTCAGAGCTATATGGGTGGCAGTAGTTCAACGCTGTGTTGGGTTTCCTTGCACAGCGTGTACGTACGGTATTTTAACCCATTCTGACCTGAGATCAGATTCATACGAGGTTTCCGCCGGACACACACTGGTCTGATGAACCCATTCTGACCTGAGATCAGATTCTAAAAATGTCAGTCGTTCTTCGATTTTTTTCAAAAATAGCAGACCTACAAGCTCGTATCGCGCCACTCGGTGGCGCGATATGAGCTTGTAGATCTGCTATTTTTTAAATAGCTAAAGCACGACATGATGCTGACACCAAAATGGGTGCCCGGTCAGAATGGGATAAACAGTACATCAGTAACGTGTTATTTTCCTGTTTTCCTCTCAGGGTGACCAGGGAGACATTGGGCCAAGGGTAAGTCACGCCATGTGTTCTGTCTTTCCCTGTGAATGTGATGATAATTGTGTTTGCCTACTATACTGTATAGATACGGATGTACAGCACTTCTTCCTACTTCCCCACAGTGACCCTGAGTCAGAAAATACTTCCTTTAACTGTGTAGTGTTGCTGTGTGCAACCCCAGATCTGTATTTGAACTGCACTCGCTGCCCGCTTTTCTTGTCTTGTCTTTATGTATGTAATATTGTTTTGGTCTTTGTGTTTATGTCAAATGTGTGTATATATGTTCTGCATACTTGGCTGCTGGGTGGCAAGACAAATTCCAATGTGAACTGACAATAAAGTACTTTATCATTACCATATCATATCATATCATAGTCACTCACAACCCAATGGCCTTTCCCCTAGCCAATACAGAGCCTAGTGCCACTATTAGGCCAGAGTTTGGCCTAATGCAGCCCACACCATTTGGTACGGTTGGGTATCTCAAACTCTGTCGTATACGATAGTGTGTCAACCCGAGCTGGGAGGGAACTTTGATGGGGTTTCAGTAGCCCACGTACGTCTCCAAAGACTCCAGGCAGCCGGAGATGAGAAACTATGATATTGAAATATGATGGAAACATGGAAACCACAGTCGTCCTGCCGTGGGCGAGCCAAAGAGCTTCAACCAAACTGTGGTCCTTTTTGCACATGGTGGGGTAACCTCGCTCTGCATGTGGTTCCATGTTGTCATTGTTGTCTTTTCATGTGATATCATTCATTCCACCCTGCCTGAGATGTGCATAATTATCTCCCCGCTTTTATACAGTGTGGTTTTTCAGAATAAGCCCCTCTGTGCATTACGTGATGGACGGTTTGGATTCTTTGAAGAAGACATACCCCCCCCCCCCCCCCCATAACCGCTCCCCCCTGTGTTTCCTATATTATTATGCTCAGATTGTAACGTCAGGACAATTCCAAGTCACCTACATCTCGGACCCAAATATTGTACTTCATTTATTTGAAATAGACTTTTAAGTACATTTTGAATTCTGGACTTTTTTTTGCGTATTTTGAGTATTTGTATATTTGCAGTATTGATACTTTTACATTTAAGTACCTTTTCCAGGACTGGTCTTTACAATGTGTTAAGACTGAATGACGTGTATGGGTATGCATAGCGAAAAAATAGCAGATCGACAAGCTCACAATGCGCCACAAAGTAGCGCTGTAAAATGTACACTCCATTTGACCAAAGTGGAGTGTAAATGTGACAGCGCTACTTGGTTGGACAGTATTTTTTACGAGGCGGTTAAGAGTCATTAGTGGGAATTCCTGATTTCTATCAATCCGTTAGCGAATGGCTTCCATGGCCTAACGGCCATTTTGAGGTAATGGTCTTTGCCGGAATTAAATCTTTTTGGCTTTCTGCATTCTGCTATTTCATCCAGAGGGTAAATATTGTACTTGGATGAGACGCGTGCAGCCTTTGATGTCCTTTCCGCAGCTGAAAAACCTCAGAGTATCACTTAGGAAACACAGGCTTGGTTCAAAACAAACGATAGCCGTCCTGAATCGACAGCGGTCGTTAAAAGCGTGGCCTGGAACCGGCGAGACGCGTTGACAGACATGGCAGGAGAGGATAGCAAATGAAAAGGCACTAATGGCTTCCATGGGTGACATGATACCATAGTTCTTAATAAGTCCATAAGTAGGTTGGGAGTGGCTTATTGTCAGTATCAGCCGGTAACACGTGGGGGTCTGTCCCTGTTACAATGCGCTAGACCAGGGGTTTTCAACTGATTATGAACCAGGGACCACCACGCTGACTAATAATCAACCTAGGGACCACCACCCTAACTAATAATCAACCTGGGGACCACTGTTGAGTTGGGTGAGGGGATATAAAAAATAATATCAAATTTGTTCATTTGAGGTGAATTAAATCAAGCCCTTAACAGTCAGTATAATTTAACTGGCATATGCTAGTCGTTCCGGAGCTATTCCTTTCCCTTGGTTGCCCTTACTCTGTTCTCTTAACCTTCCATATTAAACTCTTAGATAGCAGACACATGCGATTGCATGATTATATGGGCGCATTTGACATTTCCTAATAGACTCAACCAGTCAATCCGGTTCACTTTCCCTTGAAATTCAAACTCCCTTTCTGTGGAAGTTCTTGACATCCGACTTCCCAGTAACTGACATTGATGTCATCATACATCACCAGGTCACTTAATGAACTAGTTCATTTCCCAACTAGTGGTCGATAAAAAACATACTAAATGCATGGCCAGGGACCACATGCAATACCTTCACGGACCACCAGTGGTCCACGGACCACCAGTTGAAAACCTCTGCGCTAGACCCCTGGGAGATGAAGTCTGTCCCTGTTACAATGCACTAGACCCCTGGGAGATGAAGTCTGTCCCTGTTACAATGCACTAGACCCCTGGGAGATGGAGTCTGTCCCTGTTACAATGCACTAGACCCCTGGTAGATGGAGTCTGTCCCTGTTACAATGCACTAGTCCCCTGGGAGATGAAGTCTGTCCCTGTTACAATGCACTAGACCCCTGGGAGATGGAGTCTGTCCCCGTTACAATGCACTAGACCCCTGGGAGATGGAGTCTGTCCCTGTTACAATGCACTAGACCCCTGGGAGATGGAGTCTGTCCCTGTTACAATGCACTAGACCCCTGGGAGATGGAGTCTGTCCCTGTTACAATGCACTAGTCCCCTGGGAGATGAAGTCTGTCCCTGTTACAATGCACTAGACCCCTGGGAGATGAAGTCTGTCCCTGTTACAATGCACTAGACCCCTGGGAGATGGAGTCTGTCCCCGTTACAATGCACTAGACCCCTGGGAGATGGAGTCTGTCCCTGTTACAATGCACTAGACCCCTGGGAGATGGAGTCTGTCCCTGTTACAATGCACTAGACCCCTGGGAGATGGAGTCTGTCCCCGTTACAATGCACTAGACCCCTGGGAGATGGAGTCTGTCCCTGTTACAATGCACTAGACCCCTGGGAGATGGAGTCTGTCCCCATTACAATGCACTAGACCCCTGGGAGATGGAGTCTGTCCCCGTAACAATGCGCTAGACCCCTGGGAGATGGAGTCTGTCCCTGTTACAATGCACTAGTCCCCTGGGAGATGGAGTCTGTCCCTGTTACAATGCACTAGACCCCTGGGAGATGGAGTCTGTCCCTGTTACAATGCACTAGTCCCCTGGAGATGGAGTCTGTCCCTGTTACAATGCACTAGACCCCTGGGAGATGGAGTCTGTCCCTGTTACAATGCGCTAGACCCCTGGGAGATGGAGTCTGTCCCTGTTACAATGCACTAGACCCCTGGGAGATGGAGTCTGTCCCTGTTACAATGCACTAGACCCCTGGGAGATGGAGTCTGTCCCTGTTACAATGCACTAGTCCCCTGGGAGATGGAGTCTGTCCCTGTTACAATGCACTAGACCCTGGGAGATGGAGTCTGTCCCCGTTACAATGCACTAGACCCCTGGGAGATGGAGTCTGTCCCTGTTACAATGCACTAGACCCCTGGGAGATGGAGTCTGTCCCCGTTACAATGCACTAGACCCCTGGGAGATGGAGTCTGTCCCCGTAACAATGCACTAGACCCCTGGGAGATGGAGTCTGTCCCTGTTACAATGCACTAGACCCCTGGGAGATTAAGTCTGTCCCCGTAACAATGCACTAGACCCCTGGGAGATGGAGTCTGTCCCCGTAACAATGCGCTAGACCCCTGGGAGATGGAGTCTGTCCCCGTTACAATGTGCTAGACAGGGGTCTAGCGCATCTGTCACTCTGAAAGTTTATCCCGTACTAGCGGAGGAGCCCATTTCACCCCTTGACCTCCTGGAGGGGATAATACTATATATATAAGAAGAAAGAACACGTGAAAACAGGAAACTGGTCTTGAACCTTCTGTCACAGCGTGACTTCCCTTCAATAAATCATCTTCAAAGTCAGTGTCGGATTGACCAGGCTCGTCCCAGGATATACGGAGATCACAACACACAGGATTATAGGACGGCGGAGGCTTTGGAAACAAGCTCAGATCCAATGAGGACAGTGACATTCTAAAGAACTCCCCACCACTGGGTCAGGACGGCGGAGGCTTTGGAAACAAGCTCAGATCCAATGAGGACAGTGACATTCTAAAGAACTCCCCACCACTGGGTCAGGACGGCGGAGGCTTTGGAGACAGGCTCAGATCCAATGAGGACAGTGACATTCTAAAGAACTCCCCACCACTGGGTCAGGACGGCGGAGGCTTTGGAGACAGGCTCAGATCCAATGAGGACAGTGACATTCTAAAGAACTCCCCACCACTGGGTCAGGACGGCGGAGGCTTTGGAAACA
>NC_139711.1:41276196-41383696 GCF_964188405.1 Protomyctophum parallelum | reverse complement strand
TCCCACCGTGTGTCCACTCAGCTCTGTTTGTCTTCTTTTCTTCTTTAACCATCTTTCTCTCCATTGAACGGAGGAGGCCTGACGGCGGTTCCCGTCTCAAAAATGCTTTTCTGATCGGCTCATTCATTCGTGTCTCTTCCTCCTTTTCCTTCTCTTTTTCTCTCTCCTCTCCTGTCTTTCTGTCTGTGTCGTCGTCTCGATCACCTCCTCGGCACCTCTGTCCTCCCTCCTCTTCCTCTTCCTCTTCCTCCTCCTCCTCCTCCCTCCTCTCCCTCCTCCTCCTCTCCCTCCTCCTCCTCCTCTTCCTCTTCCTCCTCCTCCTCCTCCCTCCTCTCCCTCCTCCTCCTCTCCCTCCTCCTCCTCTCCCTCTTCCTCCGCCTCCTCCTCTGTCCTCCCTCCTCCTCCTCCTTCCTGTCTCAGATGGTCTTTCCTCGCCATGACCACGGCTTTCTCTCTGGCGACCAGTCCAACAACTTTCAGAGACGCTTTCTAAAGGTAGACAGACAGGCTTGTGCACGCCGTTTAACCTTTTATTACACTGGTGATGTTAAACGTTGGTAGAACCATTGGGTTGTGGGCGTAGCGCTGTCGCCTCACAGCTAGAAGGTCCTGGGTTTGATACCCGCTGGGCGGCGTGTTCTCCCCGCCACGTCATCAGTGCCCATAACCTATAGGTGGGGTTGGCGAGTCCTGTGTCCATGGGTCACAAAAGACATGCAGTAATCCTGGTCTCTATACTCCCTCCCCCTGGCCAGCCAAGGGCGCCTGATGGAGGGGAAAGGAACTGGTTGTGCTACGTCCAACCGGGGAAACTCTCCCCTTTCAGGTGAAAAGAAGCGGCTTGCACTCCTCATGCATATAGTATGAGGTCAGTCAGTTTGCAGAGGGAATGTAGCACCCTGGATTACATTAGATAATTGACACTGGGTGAAAAGAATGGGTTGCAAAATCGTGGGGTAAAAAAATCTAAAAAGAAAAGAAAGTCCCAATCCTACAAGGCCTCAGACAACACCATGCTGGTAGGAATAATGGAGTGCTAAATCTTTCCAGGTACATTTACAATGGAAACATACTGTATTATGTGTTAGCACTGATTTCGTTTTGTCCAAGGTTTAAAAAAAAAGAGGGGAACATTGTTTTATGGCCAAACGGTTCATTTATGGTGGGAAAAACTGCTGAAATAACTTTCTTTTCAAGGTATTTTTCTTAAAGCCATCACACTAAGTGACTAAGCACATAAGATCTCTAACACAGCATAATTGAGACGTCTCTGTTCAGACTCAGAGATAGATTGCACAAATAACACACTGTTAGAATATATAGTATTAGTATATATACAGGATGTTTTTTCTTTTTTTAATTAAGGACATTATAACATGAATGGGCCTACAGTCAGTTGACCTTCCCAGAAATGAGTACCAGCACTGCTCTGGAAGAATCAGCTTTTTATCCTGTTTGTTTGTACTCGATATGTCATTTTGAGACCAGTTTAAGATCACCAAACATTAAGAGTGAATGCAGTGAGATAGAAAAACACTACAGCCATAGTACAGACCGAGTCAGTCACATTGGGCCTTCTCTTTTATACATGCAGGTACCGTCTTAAACAACCCCCAACATTCTACCAATGTTCATCACTTTTAAACCACCGTTCCATTTCTTTACCGTAACATTTCTCCTTTTTTGAGGGGCGCTATCCCCTCCTATGTCCAGCTTTGAGGGTTTGTGTAAACACAAACATTGCTTAAACACAAACATTGAAGTCTAAAGTGAGGACGCACTTCACACGGGTGTGATTTTTCACAACTTTTTTCCCCCCTTTCTCTCCCGTCACCTTTTTTCACTCATGCCCATTTCCTGCCCGTTGCACGGCACCATGTTTCTTATTTTCCACCATTGTCTGTGTGTGTTTTTATCATAGCGTAATTAAATTGCGTTTGTTTGCAATGAAGTTGTTTCATATCGAAGGTCAACAACAACAATATTAGGAGGATAAACCACACGCAATTTTGATAGGCTTATGGAATGTGTTTTCCATTAGAGGGAGAATAGAACAGCTTTGTTGGTGAAGGCCGTGGGACGTCTAGAGCTGTGCTACCAATCTAGAGGAGGAAATGGGGTCTTAATGCTTGTTATGGACGATGTGGGCATAACATCGATTGCACTAAGACCAACACGCCACAGTACGGAATATAGCATGTCACACACGGATACCGCTAAGCCCTCCGGGGTGTGACAAACATTAATGGAGTCAGTTAAATGTTTGTAACTTCATTATAAAAACGGGGATAGAGAGTATAGTCGTAGACCGACGATGACACACTTTGTTGTTCGCGTGATCAAAGTTATTTTCGTGTGAAAGAAGGATTTCCGTTCGGTCTCGCAGAGGAACCGCAGCGAAATGAAACACTGTGGGTGTGGTTCTTAGTTTTAATTTAATCTAACAGTTTTAACGTGCGTGCGTGCGTGTGTGAGACTGAGAGTGAGCGTGTCATGTCTTACCATTAGCAAACCGAACCGGCTATCGACGATAACCTCCCATCATTCCTCCTTGTGTTCATCCCGTCAGGGAGACCAGGGCCAGGCCGGACCCCCTGGACCCCCCGGGGTCCCAGGCTCCCCGGGCCCCCGAGGACCCCCTGGAAACACTGGCAAGGACGGGCCCCGCGGCCCTGCCGGGGAACAGGTAGGAACCCTTATCTCACTTGTCCAAAGGCCTTCACAGTGAAGTGTCTGCTGTGTCCGTTCACCCTCATCTCAACATCACGCCCTAGACTCGTCTGTCACACACACACACGCACACGCACACACACGCACACACACACACGCACACACGCACACGCACACACGCACACGCACACACACACACGCGCACACACACACATGCATGCACGCAACCACACATTTAACATCTTTATTTGTATTCACATTTAACAAGAAATTCTGTTAAATGTATAGCGGATGTGAAAACTTGGAAAAGTGCTTCAGGATACAGATCACGGGTACAGAAAGCATCGTCCTTCTCCATATATGGTCGACTGCCAATTATTGCAGACACTGAACATAATTTAGCCGATGCCTTATAGCTCTCGGCTTGGGCATGCTTGCAATCTGCAGGCCCCTCACGACTGATTTATGTACATTACCCAGGCTTCCAAATATGAACACAAGTAGTTTACATTTGTAGCCAAACAAACACACACGCACACGCACGCACATAAGAGTCCGAACTCTGAATTCGGTATCATATTCTGGCATATATCCATTAGCGATTTGATAATCAGAGGAGCTATTGTGTGTACAAAGGAGAGATTATGTAAATACTGTATAAGCAGTATACGCGTGTGTGTGTGTGTGTGTGTGTGTGTGTGTGTGTGTGTGTGTGTGTGTGTGTGTGTGTGTGTGTGTGTGTGTGTGTGTGTGTGTGTGTGTGTGTGTGTGTGTGTGTGTGTGTGTGTGTGTGTGTGTGTGTGTGTGTGTGTGTGTGTGTGTGTGTGTGCGTACATGTGCGCGCATGTTGGGAAAGGGTGTGTAGATAAAATGGCAGTAAACCCAGATGTTCTATTCTCTTCCTTCTGGACCAGCCATGCAGTGAGCTGTGTGTGTGTGTGTGTGTGGGTGTGTGTGTGTGTGTGTGTGTGTGTGTGTGTGTGTGTGTGTGTGTGTGTGTGTGTGTGGACCAGCCACAGTGAGCTGTGTGTGTGTGTGTGTGTGTGTGTGTGTGTGTGTGTGTGTGTGTGTGTGGACCAGCCACAGTGAGCTGTGTGTGGTTTACCTAAAAAGTTCCCAAAATAGCAGCGTTGGTCTTTCGCCTCATCTGGACCGTGTTAGCCAATGAATGGCCACAGCACCGCGATCCAATCGTGTCCCCACTCTCTCTCTCTCGCGTGCCTGCGTGTCTTCCTGGACACGTCGTTGCAGACTTGCCACTGTAACAGATATAGATGTAATAGATAGGGCAACCGTGGAGGGTTCAGGGGCAGTTTCCTGCTCTAAAACAATGTGCACGCCGCCGCCTCGCCTCAGGCATCAGCCCTCCACTTTCCACAAGTTAGTTCATCCAGAGTGACAGCCCGGGGCTGTGGCTTGGGGACATAACGGCGGGGTGCCTGGGCTGGGGTGGAAGGTAATTTGTGTTCATTCAAGTATGAAGGAATGGATGCTTAGCCTCTGCTGGCATGATGCAGTGTGATGGAGACTCAAACGTGTGGGAGCATGAATCTGAGCCCCGGGAAAAAACAGAAGACGGGAGAGCGAAGGAGCCGGCGTGGCTCAAGAACAGAAACAGAAACAGGCTGCGTCGACCAAACGGGGTCGTCCGTTTAACCTATACTGCAGTCTAATGTGCCCCTCGCCGTGGGCTGATTAAAGGAGGTTTGAATGAACCCCAAACAACAAAACAAAGCATGGCCGCCATGCTGTTGGCAGATGTGTGAACAACGCACGCAGGGGAGAAGAGAAGGAGCCTGGCTGAGCGTTGCAGCCCGGCTGGGCGGTGCAGCCTGGCTGAGCGGTGCAGCCTGGCTGAGCGGTGCAGCCTGGCTGAGCGGTGCAGCCCGGCTGAGCGGTGCAGCCCGGCTGAACCGTTGCCCTCAGACCCAGTAATGGAAATGGAGATAGAGCAAGCCTCAATTAAAGTGACTGCATGGTAAGAGTGAGCTATACAGGGGTCTAAAGAAGGCAGTTCTTTGGAAAGACATTCAATAGATAGTACTTCCTGATGATTTTTTTTTTAACTTTTTATAAATTGTATATTAACATACCGTCGGCGGACCAAACCATGCTGCAGGCCACCAAGCTGCTCATTGTAGCAGTGCAGTGCCTTGCTCAAGGACACTTCATTTGAACCTGAACGCCAACATTTTGGCGTTCAGGTGCTTTCTGCCTGACAGGCAGCAGAGATATATATATTTGTAACTTGGAGCCAGGTCTGGTCTAGAGGGAATATATCCATCTATGGAATGAACCAGGTCTGGTCTAGAGGGAATATATCCATCTATGGAATGAACTTCCCGTTGCGATCAGAACTGCAGACTCACTCCCAATCTTCTGCCGTAGTCTGAAAACTCACCTCTTCAGAGCGACTCCATCTTAGCCCCGTAGACCTTACAGGCATATGTAAAGACGACCTTACAGGCGTATGCAAAGACGACCTTACAGGCATATGTAAAGACGACCTTACAGGCGTATGCAAAGACGACCTTACAGGCGTATGCAAAGACGACCTTACAGGCGTATGCAAAGACGACCTTACAGGCGTATGCAAAGACGACCTTACAGGCGTATGCAAAGACGACCTTACAGGCGTATGCAAAGACGACCTTACAGGCGTATGTAAAGACGACCTTACAGGCGTATGCAAAGACGACCTTACAGGCATATGTAAAGACGACCTTACAGGCATATGTAAAGACGACCTTACAGGCGTATGCAAAGACGACCTTACAGGCATATGTAAAGACGACCTTACAGGCATATGTAAAGACGACCTTACAGGCATATGTAAAGACGACCTTACAGGCGTATGTAAAGACGACCTTACAGGCATATGTAAAGACGACCTTACAGGCGTATGCAAAGACGACCTTACAGGCATATGTAAAGACGACCTTACAGGCATATGTAAAGACGACCTTACAGGCATATGTAAAGACGACCTTACAGGCATATGTAAAGACGACCTTACAGGCGTATGTAAAGACGACCTTACAGGCGTATGCAAAGACGACCTTACAGGCATATGCAAAGACGACCTTACAGGCATATGTAAAGACGACCTTACAGGCATATGTAAAGACGACCTTACAGGCGTATGTAAAGACGACCTTACAGGCGTATGCAAAGACGACCTTACAGGCATATGCAAAGACGACCTTACAGGCATATGTAAAGACGACCTTACAGGCGTATGCAAAGACGACCTTACAGGCATATGTAAAGACGACCTTACAGGCGTATGCAAAGACGACCTTACAGGCGTATGCAAAGACGACCTTACAGGCGTATGCAAAGACGACCTTACAGGCGTATGCAAAGACGACCTTACAGGCGTATGCAAAGACGACCTTACAGGCGTATGCAAAGACGACCTTACAGGCGTATGCAAAGACGACCTTACAGGCATATGTAAAGACGACCTTACAGGCGTATGCAAAGACGACCTTACAGGCGTATGCAAAGACGACCTTACAGGCGTATGCAAAGACGACCTTACAGGCGTATGCAAAGACGACCTTACAGGCGTATGCAAAGACGACCTTACAGGCATATGCAAAGACGACCTTACAGGCATATGTAAAGACGACCTTACAGGCATATGTAAAGACGACCTTACAGGCGTATGCAAAGACGACCTTACAGGCATATGTAAAGACGACCTTACAGGCATATGTAAAGACGACCTTACAGGCGTATGCAAAGACGACCTTACAGGCGTATGCAAAGACTAACCTTACAGGCGTATGCAAAGACGACCTTACAGGCATATGTAAAGACGACCTTACAGGCATATGTAAAGACGACCTTACAGGCATATGTAAAGACGACCTTACAGGCATATGTAAAGACGACCTTACAGGCATATGTAAAGACGACCTTACAGGCGTATGCAAAGACGACCTTACAGGCATATGTAAAGACGACCTTACAGGCATATGCAAAGACGACCTTACAGGCATATGTAAAGACGACCTTACAGGCATATGTAAAGACGACCTTACAGGCATATGTAAAGACGACCTTACAGGCGTATGCAAAGACGACCTTACAGGCGTATGCAAAGACGACCTTACAGGCATATGCAAAGACGACCTTACAGGCATATGTAAAGACGACCTTACAGGCGTATGTAAAGACGACCTTACAGGCGTATGTAAAGACGACCTTACAGGCGTATGCAAAGACGACCTTACAGGCATATGTAAAGACGACCTTACAGGCGTATGCAAAGACTAACCTTATTAATTTAGATGTAGCATATTATGCGTGCGTGCATGCGTGCATGCGTGCGTTCATGCGTGCATGGAGCAGAAGGATGGGCGCCAGATGGAAAGCCTCACTGCGTAGCTTCTGATTATCGTTCTGAAATAAGAGAAAGGGGTTAATAACCTCCAACTTATGATAACATTTAGAACATTTATTACGACGTACGAGCAACTACTTGAGAGGATGGATAAACACGCGGCAACCCGTGCGATCGGACAGCTGTGTGTGTGTGTGTGTGTGTGTGTGTGTGTGTGTGTGTGTGTGTGTGTGTGTGTGTGTGTGTGTGTGTGTGTGTGTGTGTGTGTGTGTGTGTGTGTGTGTGTGTGTGTGTGTGTGTGTGTGTGTGTGTGTGTGTGTGTGTGTGTGTGTGTGTGTGTGTGTGTGTGTGTGCGTGCGCTCTTACACAAGATCTTCCCTATAGCTATGGATGACTTCACAGCAGATGTTGAACTGCTCAGAGCACAAGCCCACCTGGCACACACACACTTACATGCACGTGCACGCATGCACGCATGCACACACACACGCACGCATGCACACGCACGCACGCACCCACAAACACAAACACACACAGTATTTACATAAACTTTCATTTGTACACAATAGCTCTGATTACCAAAGCTGTATGGATATATGCCAGGATATGATACTGGATTACAGTCCCAAGTGTTGACTCCTCTCTCTCCCTCTCTCTGTGTGTGTGTGTGTGTGTGTGTGTGTGTGTGTGTGTGTGTGTGTGTGTGTGTGTGTGTGTGTGTGTGTGTGTGTGTGTGTGTGTGTGTGTGTGTGTGTGTGTGTGTGTGTGTGTGTGTGTTCGCTACAGTATGTATATTTATGTATCAATCTATGAAACACCCACACACACACGCACGCGCACGCACGCACACACACAAACACACACAGTATTTACATAAACTTTCATTTGTACACAATAGCTCTGATTACCAGAGCTGTGTGTGTGTGTGTGTGTGTGTGTGTGTGCACGCATGTTACGTGTGTATGTTCGCTACAGTATGTATATTTATGTATCTCTGAAACTCTCCATATATGTCTTCGGTCTAAAAAACATGATTACAAACATGCAAAAACATGCACGAGCGCGCGCGCGCACACACACACACACACACACACACACACACACACACACACGTTTCCACGCAGCAGGTCAGTGCAGGCCTCATTCATCATGCTGTGCAGAGTATGAGTTCTGACTGCAGGGGGCGCCGTGTTCATATCTTTCTCTTTAACCCATTCTGACCTGAGATCAGATTCATACGAGGTTTCCGCCGGACACACACTGGTCTGATGAACCCATTCTGACCTGAGATCAGATTCTAAAAATGTCAGTCGTTCTTCGATTTTTCAAAAAATAGCAGACCTACAAGCTCGTAGCGCGCCACTCGGTGGCGCGCTATGAGCTTGTAGATCTGCTATTTTTAAATAGCTAAAGCATAACATGATGCTGACACCAAAATGGGTGCCCGGTCAGAATGGGTTAAAAATGTCAATCAGTCTGAGGCGACAGGCCAGGCTCTGTTTAACCACTATTTTATTATGTTTAATAATAACTGTACTGTATAATACATTGCATCACTATGTAACTGTTTCTCATTACTATTTTTTGCACATTATTGTATATTATTGTTTGTCATTTACATGTCTCGATGAATTGAATACACAGGACCCTAACGTAAACAAGCTCTGAGAGCTTTATCTGGGTCATCCTATACGATTATTTTGTATAAATATGTGCCACCGTGCCTCTTCTTACAAACTGTTAAAGTATTTAATCAATCAACCAATCAATCAATCAATCAATCAAAAACTATATCTACATATACACGTAGCATATCCATGTTGTACAGTATGTACATGTACTACTACTCTTACTCTTACGATGAATAGCCAATCTACACGCTTCTGTACCAGTGTCTATTTTTGTCCAAAATGACATGCTCTCAAACCAAGGATGTCAGGATGACAGTGGTTAAAACACCAGTCAACACTGACATCTAGTGGCCATTTATCAACGTTCACCATAACACTACTATACTGTAATATCTTTGTCCTTTCTTCTCCTCCTCAGGGTTTTCCAGGTCGTGACGCCATTGAGGTGAGTCCAGGTTTTTGGGTTTACTACTAAACAATCCATGTGTTGTTCATCAAACATTATAACATGCTAGTGGCTATTAAAGACCTGAATAAACTTATATGTCTTCTCTCTCATCTGACATTTCTTTCAGGGAGCGCAGGGGTCGCCTGGAAAGCCAGTAAGATCACTCACTCATCATGTCGTTTCATCTTGTATTTGACCTCTCCTGTATATCAGCTGAGACACAACGACCCTTTCAGACAGAAGTATGGAGTCAATGTACTGCTCAGACAGCTGGTCATCAAGGGAAACGTTGTACAATTAATTTAAAAATACAAACATATTTTTTTTATATAATCATATAAAAAACAAAGAAATGTGCCTGTCACAGACATGAACAAAGCATGTTCAGTGAGGAAACAGTCCTGCAGTCGTTCATTTTGCCGCTCATTTTGCGCCTCAGCATCACATTCTCATTCACATGATTCACATAGTTTTAATTTAGTTTTTTATTAGTTTTAGTGTTAGTTTAAAAATTAAATCTGCCCTTTTCAATCCTGCACCTGGCAGGTAAGTCAGCTGCAGGATTGAAAAGGGCCAGAGTAAGTATTAAAGTAATAAAAACTCAATAAATAAATAAATAAATAAATTTACAAAAACAAAAACTATAAGGGCATTTTGTCTATCATTTTACTTAGTTTTAGTTAGTTTTGTAAACACACAAGACAGTTTCAGTTTAGTTATCGTTTTTTCTTTTCCTTTTCTAGTTTTTATTTAGTTCAGTTAACGAAAATGTTTTTTATTCATTTTAGCTTTAGTTTTTTTGTTGGTTTTAGTTGACGATGATAACCTTGACCCAGGTCTTGACAACACTCGTAACCCATCATGTGTGTCAACAAACAGGGAGAAGATGGTGAGCCTGGCTATCCTGGCCCGCAGGGCCCTCCAGGGGGAAAGGTAATGATGAACTCTACAGCAGTGGTTCCCAAACGCTTTCATGTCAAGGACCCCCAAAAATCGACATTAATTAGGTCGAGGACCCCCATTTGAAAAGATATGCCAGTGACCCCGATAAGAGAGGATTTTTTACGGCTCTAGCAGTGATTCCGAAACAATTATACAAAATAATTTCATGGACACCCAGTTTCACATGCAATAGGCTATGGACCCCGATTCAATGGCATTTCTATCTCTGGTACCCCAATTGATATTGTAAAATCACTGTTAATTTAAGTCTGAGAGTGTACACTCTCTGAGTTACAGACCCATAAGGGTCCATTTGGTTCCTAACTGTATCTCTAATTTAGCTAGGGACTCCCCTCCTCCCCCCTGAAAGTACCCCTAGGGGTCCCCGGACCCCACTTTGAGAACCAATGCTCTACAAGTACTCAATGACCACATGCAGTGGGGTCGTATCTACGGAGAGAAAAGGTCCGTTTCTCAATGGATGTATCATCTATGAAGTTTAAAAAACAAATTGAGCCCCTATGTACCTCGCAAAAATGCGGGCAAAATTCATGAGAGCCCCAAATCCATATATGTCCACCATCAACAACCTGGTAAGGCACAATGAGGCAAAATTACCTCAAATTCATTCTGCTTTCAGTAGCATGTGACGTGTCAAACTAGGGGGTTTTCATGATTCTGAATCCATTCCAAGCATTAGTTTTGCACTGACCTCGTCACATTTGTGATGACGGCTATGGTCTGTAACTCAGAGAGTGTACACTCTTCTCCACTGAGAAACAGACCTTTGCTCTCCGCGGTCACGGAAGTATCAGATACGACCTCACACCGACATTGTGAATATAACTCTCACACTGACCATGTCCCTCTCCTGCATGTTGAAACAGGGCGAGGCAGGAGCTGGAGAGAAAGGAGAGAGGGGATTGGATGGACTGCCAGGATTCAAGGTAGAAGTCTTTATTATTAGTATCAGCAGCAGCGGTAGTAATAATAGTAATCTAGTTAGTACATTCAGTACATGCCATAGCGGTATAATGTAGGCTAGTAGTAGTAGTAATAACAATACATATTGCACTAGCAGTAATAATAGTTATAGCTGTACATGCATGCAGTTGTAGTGGCAGTAATAGTACCCCCAGAATTATCTGTATTTGGTTGCGGACCCCCATCTGAAAATATGTTGTTCCAGGGACCCCCCAGAAGCAAAGATTTTAGTTAAAAATGTTCGCTCTGAAAGAATAAGATTTGTGCCACATTTACACGATTAAAAAAAAAATCCAGATATACAAGCTTGTATCGCGGCACTCGGTCCCGTGCTATGAGCTTGTAGATCTTCTATTTTTTATAACATACGGTAATGCTTGCGGTAAAACCACCAAACCATCTCTCTTTTTTTCCTCTAATGTGTGTCTGTTCAAATGTGTTCAAAGGGTGACCGAGGGGAGGCCGGTGACCACGGACCCCAGGGACCCATGGTACGTGCTGTTTGGTCCAAACATGTGCCCGTCTGTCACGCAGTGGGCTTGTTGCTGTGTGTTTTTGTCATGCGACGCATTGTGAGCTTGTAGAGCTCGTGTAGCTATTTTCAGTACATTGTGAGTAATTGTGTCTCTGATGGGCTCTGTAGGGCCATCCTGTAATATTAATAATAATAATAATAATAATTGTGTCTCTGATGGGCTCTGTAGGGCCATCCTGTAATATTAATAATAATAATAATAATAATTGTGTCTCTGATGGGCTCTGTAGGGCCATCCTGTAATATTAATAATAATAATAATAATAATTGTGTCTCTGATGGGCTCTGTAGGGCCATCCTGTAATATTAATAATAATAATAATAATAATTGTGTCTGATGGGCTCTGTAGGGCCATCCTGTAATATTAATAATAATAATAATAATAATTGTGTCTGATGGGCTCTGTAGGGCCATCCTGTAATATTAATAATAATAATAATAATAATTGTGTCTCTGATGGGCTCTGTAGGGCCATCCTGTAATATTAATAATAATAATAATAATAATTGTGTCTCTGATGGGCTCTGTAGGGCCATCCTGTAATATTAATAATAATAATAATAAGTGTGTCTTTGATGGGCTCTGTAGGGCCATCCTGTAATATTAATAATAATAATAATAATAATAAGTGTGTCTCTGATGGGCTCTGTAGGGCCATCCTGGGGACAAGGGAGTCGCGGGCTCCTCAGACATCATCGACTTCAACGGGAAGCTCCTGGACGCGTTCCAGGTGAGCAGCGCCACAATATACCCATCTGGGCCTCTACACTACACCATGTGGTTTCCCAAACTTTCTTATGTCAAGGATTGACACTAATTAGCCCGCAGACCATCCATTCTCTTGTCAAGACCCGCCACGTGTAGGCAAATTGAACACATTGCCGTTTCTTCCTGACAGGCGATCAGCAGCATCAGTGTCGCGGTAATCTACTGCATGGCCTTGTTGGTGTGATTTGTCAGCAAAACATACGATATGCACAGCCACACACACACACACACACACACACACACACACAGACAGCACAGAGCATGTTCGTCTGATTATGTGTGTACACTGCAGGGCCACACACGCGCACACACACACACACACACACACACACACACACACACACACACACACACACACACACACACACACACACACACACACACACACACACACACACACGCGCACACACACACACACACACACACACACACACACTGTGATCTGTGACTGTGTTTATGCCGTGGGTGTGTTTTTCTCAGTAGGTATACTCCTGACATCAGATGTTATTGAATGTCAGTCCATGTAACCAAACGCCCCAGGCGACCAATACATCATTACATACACATGTATACGTACAGGATGCAACACATGCCAGAACATACAACTCTCAATTCAATTCAATTCAATTCAAAGGGCTTTATTGGCATGAGAAAACATACGTTTACATTGCCAAAGCAGAAAGAACAATGCAACGCATGCAGGGCATCACGTTCAACACATCACTCACGTTCAACATGTTTACAGAACCTTGTCGTTCATCATCGGTGTGCATGGACGCTCACGCCACTATCATTATAGTTATCTGACCTCATCAAACCCTGTACACGCAAGACACTGCCCCCGCTGCCACCCTTAGATCTCCATATATGGAGCTGACCTGTTCTGACATTCCATATATGTTGATCTGACCTCATCAAACCCTGTACACTCAAGACAAGCTCCATATACTGTATGGCCGGTACAGAATTCATTCCATATGTTGATCTGACCCCCCCCCCATGCCAAAGCGCCAGCGCTCGCCCTGCAGTCTGACATACACCCAGGCGAATGCGCTCTTCTCGCCCTCAGGGCGTCTTACTGGTAGTTACCATTCCTGATGTGGACGTGATGTGCCCCTTTAAAATTTGTCAGCTATTGCGTTTGTTGTGTGTTTCTTTCTTGTGGCATTTTCTTTTATTGCCTTCGGATATGTGTGTTTGAGTTGTGACATGCTATGAGGATTTGTGTTTGAGTTGTAACATGCTATGAGGATTTGTGTTTGAGTTGTAACATGCTATGAGGATTTGTGTTTGAGTTGTAACATGCTATGAGGATTTGTGTTTGAGTTGTAACATGCTATGAGGATTTGTGTTTGAGTTGTAACATGCTATGAGGATTTGTGTTTGAGTTGCAACATGCTATGAGGATTTGTGTTTGAGTTGTAACATGCTATGAGGATTTGTGTTTGAGTTGCAACATGCTATGAGGATTTGTGTTTGATTTGTGACATGCTATGAGGATTTGTGTTTGAGTTGCAACATGCTATGAGGATTTGTGTTTGATTTGTGACATGCTTTGCGGTGGTGCTGTGATGCTAGCAGACGGGAAGACTTCTCTGATCATACCCATGGATGTATTAAAAGATCCAAAACTGTCATTTCTTTAGGGACAGAAGTATTGCTTGTGTGGGACAAGTTAGGCCTACCTATAAGTTGCTATTAAAGGTCATATTCGACCATATAGGCCTAATATTGCTTTCATTTTGACATTAAACCCCTCTGGCGTCTCACATTTTGTTTTTAAATCTCATGTTATTATAACAGGCTTAAAAACACATCTAGCAGAAAAAGAGACAATGAGAGAGCTTTAAAACAGAAAGCCAACTATTAGGGGGACTATGGCATTGGATCACTGATGCCTGCCAGTCAGTCAGTCACAATGTGGGACAGCTAGGGTCTCAATTTGTGGGACGCCTGAAAAGTCTTGGAAATGAGGGACTGTCCCGTGCAAATGGGGGGCATCTGGTCACCCTACCCATGGCTGTATTAAAAGCCTGTCATGCTCTGCATGCATTGTGCTGTTCCGCAACTCAGCGGGGATGCAAATGAAAGCCTGCAGTGGAATATAATCCCTCTCTTCTACACACAGAGCACATTGATATTCTGCCACGTACCGTGCTACATGCTAATAACTAGATGCTTATCTCTGCAGTGGAGTGTGTATTTGATTGAAAAAACACCGTGCATTCGGCCCCCGCGAGGCTCAGTGTGAAATGGGCCCCATGCGTGCGATACTATAGAGAGCCTTGTGAGCAGAAGTTCCAGAGGACTCTGACCTGCAGAGATCTTATCAATAGTCTGGGGCCAATCTGCATCGGTTGGCCTCAGTTCAGTCAGATGGTTTTAGAGGCAGAGAGAGATTGCGTGAGTTTCGCATAGTGCACTGCAGTGCACCATCATATGTGTGCAACCTGTTTCGCTATATCTACGCTGACTTGTTTGTGTGGAAAAAGCCACATTTCACATCTGTGGTGAAATTCTAGTCAATGATGATAAATTTAGTGCTGAACACAAGACTGAAATATACTGGATTTATTATATTCCAACCCAATTTAATTTCATGGCTTTTTAGCATAATTATCTGCGTGGGTGGCTATACCACTGCTGGGTGATGATGGAATAGCCTCTAAGACAATTGTTGTTGGGGAAACACATCTGTCGGTTGCCATGGCTTTGCCAACGAACAACCACAGGCTTCTCGGAGGAGGAGAAAGAAGCATGTTCACCTCTGGGAGGGGGAGTATTATTTCCATCTTTTATTGCTTCAAGATGGCGGCACACACTTCAGAGGTCTCGGGCAACAAGTGTTGCTTTGTGACTCTAGAGAGGAGAGTAAAGGGCATGATGTAAGAGAGCCATCCGTCACCAGAGAAGACACCATGGACTCCAGATATAACCACTAGATACGCTTCCATCATCTGCTGGCCCTATGAAGCCCTAAGGACGTTTCATTTGATTCGGGAATCTTTGCACGTTGAATTAATCATTATCCATTGTTTCAGCACCCTCCCCCTCCCCCCCTCCCCTCTCTACTTTTGACATGTCCATACATACGCTCATATGGATGCTAGAAATAAAGACTAAACCTTAAATAAAGTCAGAGGTGGAAAGTAACTTAAGTACTGTACTTGAGTACACGTTCAAGATACCTTTACGTTACTGGATTTTTTCTGATCTGCAGTACTTCTATTTCTGTTATATCTCAGAGGAAATTGTTGTACTTTTAGTCCACTACAGTATTATTATTAGAAAACCTACATTAACCACGTCAGCCCTACTGTATATTTAGACAATTTGAAAATAGCTGGTCTACCAGGCAGTGCGACGCATTGTGAGCTTGTAGATCTTCAAAGGATTTTTAATACATTTGAAAAGATTTAAACATTCTGCATAATGAGCACATTTACATTTGACACTTTTAATTTTGATGCT
This sequence comes from Protomyctophum parallelum, assembly GCF_964188405.1. Lineage (NCBI taxonomy): Eukaryota > Metazoa > Chordata > Actinopteri > Myctophiformes > Myctophidae > Protomyctophum > Protomyctophum parallelum. Next base: position 41,367,895 of record NC_139711.1, on the reverse strand, counting down.
TTTTTAACTTTCACTCACTTCCACCGCTGCATAAAGGCTCTGTCTCCTTCGTTGCTCGGTGATGGAAACCTCCCGTGAGGCGTTCCAGTGTGAAGCGTGCGGTCGACGACATCGTGTAGCATGAAAACCACATTCTGTGCCATTTTGCAGCCGTTTAACCCATTCTGACCTGAGATCAGATTCATACGAGGTTTCCACTGGACACACACTGGTCTGATTAACCCATTCTGACCTGAGATCAGATTCTAAAAATGTCAGTCGTTCTTCGATTATTCAAAAATAGCAGACCTACAAGCTCGTATCGCGCCACTCGGTGGCGCGATATGAGCTTGTAGATCTGCTATTTTTCAATAGCTAAAGCATAACATGATGCTAACACCAAAATGGGTGCCCGTTCAGAATGGGTTAAGAACTTTAAGGCCTAATTGTATATCAACGCATCGGCAACAAAGCTGGTCCTCATCAGTCAGCGACAGGCAGCGGCGGAGAGAAGGAACACGAAGAACCATCCGATGTGTTTACTGTCGGGGCCTGATATTCATCCGATGTGTTTACTGATATTCGCTTGAGAAATCAGCCAGCGTTTGTACTGTTGCTTTATGTTGGCGCCAGAGCATCACATCACAGCCCCGGTGTGAATTCCCTGCAACGTTCCCAAGGTTTTAACCAGTTAAGACCTGAGACCAGATTCTACTTCTAAAACCTATTGTTTCTATATTAGTGGTTCTCAAACTATTTCATGTCAATTGAGCCCCCAAAATTACATGTATTTGGCCGCCGACGCCCTGGTCAGCGACACCCCCAGCAAATATTTGACTGAAAAATGTTCGCTGTGAAAGAATATATATTCAAACATTTGCATACATTTTCATGTATCATGGTTAAAAGGGGTTAAAAGCTACGAGGTGACGCAGATGCGTTCCAGGTGTTAATGGCTTAAACACCAATATGTTTCACACATCAGACAGCTGCCTGCGCATCTGTGTGAACGAATGCCTGAGAAAGAAAGCACTATAGTGTCATTAAACATGGAGAGCTCTTTCAAACGCAATAAATTAGACAGTTCATTATTTTATTTGTCTTTTTCTTTTTTCCCAGGGTCCACCTGGTCCACCTGGGATTCGCGGACCCCCCGGCGAAAAAGTAAGGAATTTACCAAACTTCCTGTGAGTTGTGTTATCGTGAACGTCACACATCTTCACACCATCATGTGACTTCTGGATCTTTCTTTTTTTAGAAGCTGTGGTTTGAAACCAGACTGTTTAAGCACATTCAAGCCCGTCGTGTTGTTGAGTTGTGGTTATGATAATGCATTCTATCTCATATAGGATTATTAGAAGTCAGGATAATAAAAGTTGTCTTTCACCTGTCCACCAGGGGGAGCTTGGCTTACCTGGACCTTCAGGAGAGGATGGAGAGAAGGTACGTATAGCACATACCAGATTGACCATAGATAGACCAACCATAAACAGCCATATAGCCATCATCACAAATGTGATGAGGTCATCACATTAGGGCAAGTGGCTATGGCCGAATTGAGTGATTTTCATGGAAAACTAATGCTTGGAATGGATGCAGAATCATGAAAGAAGTTTGGCATGCCACATGCTACTTAAAGCATAATGAAATTTAGAAAGGTTTGCCTTATATCGGTTGTTAATGGTGGCTCCCCGCAGAGGGGCTTGGGGGCTCAATTTGTTTTATAACCTTCATAGACGATAAATCCACTGAGAAACGGACCTTTGCTCTCCGCGGTCACGGAAGTATCAGATATTACCCAACTAGCATGCGTTTATTTTGGACGCACAGAGAAGTTGAGGGGCGATTACGCACGCGTATTTTCACGGGTGAAATTGTTGCACATGCGCTTGTTTCGTGCACACGCCCGCGGGATGACTAGACCTGGAATGTGGTGAGTGGTCCCGTGTCCCTCATGAGCAGATCGAGGCGACAACGCCTGCGCCACCCACTTCCCGTCTGAAAGGACCTTAATATGTAAAGAAATACGGTAAATACAGAAAGAAAACAGAAGGTTTTTGAGGGGCGCTATGTCCAGCTTAGAGGGTCTGTGTAAACACAAAAATTTAAGACAAAAGTGTGTAAACACAAACATTGAAGACAAAAGTGAGGACGCAAATTGTGATTGGCCAGAATGAGATGATGTATGATGACGTATAATGATAAGAGCGCCCCTCACTTCACACAGGTGTGATTTCTTTTGACTAGCCACATATCAGAGAAGCACATGCTATTACACCCCATCTTTTGCTATAAATAGCTATAAAGCAACCATTACACTTACGTACTGTCAACATATTATATTGTGTAATTTTTCTTTGTTTGGGATTGTCTTGTCTTGTTTTTCTTCATGAGGAAGCTCTAAGTAGAAACATTTCAGAAACAGCTGTATCGTAACGTGTTGGAACAGCTGTATCGTAACGTGTTGGAACAGCTGTATCGTAACGTGTTGGAACAGCTGTATCGTAACGTGTTGGAACAGCTGTATCGTAACGTGTTGGAACAGCTGTATCGTAACGTGTTGAAACAGCTGTATCGTAACGTGTTGGAACAGCTGTATCGTAACGTGTTGGAACAGCTGTATCGTAACGTGTTGGAACAGCTGTATCGTAACGTGTTGGAACAGCTGTATCGTAACGTGTTGAAACAGCTGTATCGTAACGTGTTGGAACAGCTGTATCGTAACGTGTTGGAACAGCTGTATCGTAACGTGTTGGAACAGCTGTATCGTAACGTGTTGGAACAGCTGTATCGTAACGTGTTGGAACAGCTGTATCGTAACGTGTTGGAACAGCTGTATCGTAACGTGTTGGAACAGCTGTATCGTAACGTGTTGGAACAGCTGTATCGTAACGTGTTGGAACAGCTGTATCGTAAGCATGAGACAAAACCGTTTGAACCTTGATTCAGGTGGAAAACAGCCATGTTTCTCATCATGAAATCGTTTTAAGGTTCTCTGTTCCTCATGAGCTTACTACTAGGCACCTTTCTTTCTTTCTTTCTTTCTTTCTTTCTTTCTTTCTTTCTTTCTAAAATAAATAAATAATTATATTGTGCATGTAATGTGCATATCATCACCTGAACACCAGATTAGAGGGAGTTTCTAAACGCCTTTTTCAAAAAGGCGCCATGAGGCGCCAGTGGCAACGAGGGCATGACGGGAAAGCTTGACCTTTAACCCTGCTGCTCTTCCACTAGGGGCCGAAGGGTGACCTGGGTTTGACCGGACTGGCAGGAGACAGAGGAGAGAGAGGAGAGATGGGTCTTTCTGGACCTGCTGTGAGTATAGTGAAGGATGTAGAAGGATGTATTATTGCAAAAGGTGTTTAAAGTGTGTTGGACACAGCTGAATGTTAACGCTGTGGTTCTTCTGCGTCCGTGTGTGGGTCAGCAGGCAATGGACGGGCACAAGGGAGAGAAAGGTGACTGCAGAATTGAAGATAACATGGTCAGTGGCACGCACGCACGCACGCACGCACGCACGCACACACGCACGCACGCACGCACGCACTAGGGTGGGACGATTCACTTACCTCCCAATTTGATATGATCTCGATATCTAGGGTGCCGATTCGATTTATACTACGATTCTTAATTATATTGCGATTCTGCGATTCAACGATTGTTGCGATTCAATATCACAATTATTTTTCCCAAAGTTACTTTTAGCTTTTTTTTTAATATATACTACAACATTTTAAAACAATTATAAACAACATAAACAATGAAAAGTTGAACGATACGTGTACACTTCAATGCAGATAGAACAACATAAACAATGAAAAGTTGAATGATACGCGTACACTTCAATGCAGATAACGTCACTCAGTCTTCCTGACATGAAAAGTAAAAATATCGTGGCATTAAAAATCGAGATATTTGAGTGAATCGATTAAAAGAAAATTGCCCACCCCTTACAAGTGTGTGCACGCACGCACGCACACACACACACACACACACACACATACACACGCGGTGTGGCAACTCACCAGTGTGTCGTGACACCTAATACATATCTCATCAGAAATAATGTAACCTTTATTTAACCAGTAAAAACACATTGAGACTGTATGTGTCTCTTTTTCCAAGTGGGAACTGGCCAAGCAGCAGAATACATCATTACACTTTCAAACACTACATGGTATTGAGGCCAGGTGTGTCTGTGTGTGTGTGTGTGTGTGTGTGTGTGTGTGTGTGTGTGTGTGTGTGTGTGTGTCTGTGTGTGTCTGTGTGTGTCTGTGTGTGTCTGTGTGTGTCTGTGTGTGTCTGTGTGTGTCTGTGTGTGTCCAGGTCCAGATGATCTCCCAGCCTGGAGCTCCAGGACCAGCGGGGCCTCCAGGACCTCCAGGATTCATGGTGAGTCATACATGGATACATCCATCCATCTTCAACCGCTTATCCATAGTCGGGTCGCGGAGGCAACAGCTCGCTCCACCAGAGAACCTTTCATTCTGGGGGATCCCGAGGTGTTCCCGGCAGATTTTAGAGATATACAAACCCTCCATCTCAACCTTGGACTGCCCCCGGGGGGATCTCCTTCCAGCGGGACGTGCATGGAGAACCTCCCTAGGGAGACGCTTCGAGAGGCATCCTTACCAGATGCCTGAACCACCTAAGCTGGCTCCTTTCCAAGTGAAGAAGCAGCGGTTCTATACTCCAAGAATTGATACCTCTCAATCCATTAGATTACATTACATTTATCACAGAATTGGTACACATAAAGGTGGATACATAAAGATCCATGAAAGACCACAAAGGGATCTAATTACCAAGAGTCTATAATACTGTATGCATAATAATAATGTTTGCTTTTATGACACGTCAATCTATTAGTGATACACACTCACACAAGTGCACCATGTCTTTCAGGGACATCATGGAATGCCTGGTCCCAAGGTAAGACTCTAAGACCCTGGAATGGGCTCTTATGCACACACGCCATCTTGGAAAGAACTTGGGCCCCTTCCCACCTTCCTTAATTCACAGGTGTTTACCGCTGATACTAATGAAGGCTCTGTTCCATTCTGGTCAAACAGAGTCGGGGTGCTGCTGTTGTGCATGTTGACTCACTGGAAACACTCTTCTCCACCATGTGGGTCTCATAAAGTGTCCTTGAGTGGGTTCCAAATGGCCCTGTACGGGGTGTGTAACTCTGAGAGGGTACAAATGGAATGGGTCCATTTGGTTATGGAGTTATTATGGGGGGCCTTGAAATTAAAAAGTCTGAGAACCACTGCACACTAAATGGAACAGGGCCTTAATTAGTATCATTGCCGGTAACACCTGTGATGGAAGTAGGGAAGTAGGAAGAGTTATTCTGTGTTATGTATTGTACAGTATGTTGACCACAATAGTACTGCCGTGCTACAGTAGGTGTATGACTGAGGAAAGTGTGTCTGTTCTGGTGCAGGGAGAGCCTGGAGACGCAATGAGGGGAGAGAAGGGAGACATTGGTCCACCTGGTTTCAAAGTGAGTATCGCTGTAGCTAGCTGGTCTATTGTTAAAGGCCTCGACAAGGTCCGACATTCTCTATGATAGAAATGGGAGGACTGCAGGAACTTGCCATTGATGAAGATGTATGTGACCAAATGTCCTGTATCATCTGTTTTGTATCATTATTGGCCTAAGACTCTATGGCTTCCTGCACACCAGCTGAAACATGATAAGAAACTCCTGTTTTTTCCCTGGTGAGAGAGAAAAGGCAGTTTCGCTTTTGTTATTGAATTAGTTCATAAAGTGATATTGCCAAAACCATGTTTGAAAGAAGTGGTGTTGACACAACCAAGAATCTATGATGATGATGATGATGATGATGATTGTGTTTTACTAGGGCTTGGATGGCCCCCATGGACCAACTGGGCCAACTGGTTTGGTTGGACTTCCTGGAGCCAAGGGAGAGAAAGTGAGCAAATGAACCCATTTTAAAGGATTTCGCTATTCTAGTATTTGCTTTTGTGGGACATTTGAGATTGAAAATGTGATTCTGTGTTCACAGGGCAGAACAGGGGAAACTGGAATGGATGTAAGTATATACACAGTATATAAATGTACATGCATCTAATGTCGCACTCTTATTTCTGCCACAGCTATAAATAAATGAGATATTTCAAAGCAAAGTCAAATGGTAGATGAATGAGTCCAACACACGCAGCTCAAAGTCTTGATTGTGATTACTATTAAACACTTTCAACGTTGGCCCAGGCCGTAGCGTAACGGTCTGGGCACCGGACTGGTAATCCAGTCGCAGTGTGCCGCGGGTTCGACTCCCGGACCCGACACGGCCTTTACTGCATGTCATCCCCCCATCTCTCTCCCGTTTCCTGTCAGCCTACTGTCTGTCCCTTCAAAAATCAATAAAAGGCGTAAGCCGCAAAAACATATCTTAAAAAAAAAAAAAAAAAAAACACTTTCAACGTGGCGTCCCTGGCCTGTTCTGGGCATGTCGTTGTGGTGAAAATCTCTCTTTCACTATCGCAATCTTTAAACGTTGGGGTGGCAGTGGCTCAGGGGTAGAGTGGCCTCATGTGAACCGCAAGGTTCCCAGTTCGATCCCCTGGGCTCCCCCAGAGTTGGTGTCGAAGTGTCCTTGAGCAAGACGCCAAACCCCTAATTAAAGCTCGTTAGAATTCATCATAACTCCCATTGTTGTCGTTCACCTCGCTGTGTGTGTTTTGGCTACATCAAGCTACTTCAGTTACATCCGGGATAGCACCTGGTCCGTCGCTAAATGTGTTCTGCTGCTATAAATTGCTGGGAGCTCTGATTTAATGGATTAAATAACCCCGGGCGATTAGAGTGTTAAGAGTGGTCATCTATAGCAGTCGAGAGGCGCACGCACATCCAAACATTTGGACAGGTGCTGGATCAATATGGATCAATATGGATCAATATGGATAAACTGTTAGAGTTATTCCTTTCATCGCCAGGGCTTCCAGGACTGCTTGGAGAGAAGGGGGAGCGAGGAGAAAGAGGAGATAAGGTAACTGCTGGTTTGCATATGAATCTTGGACTTCATTGTGTGATATGTGTTTATGTATCATATTACCTTACCATACAACCAAAGGTATGGCACCCGCATATCTTTCAAGTCTGAACCCCAACCTGTTTATGGATTGTCAAAACAAATAGCAAACATTGTGTGTTTGTACTTGTATTTCTTGTCTCCAGGGTGACAGGGGAGGGGTGGGGAGAAGAGGGCTGAAGGGCCAGAAAGGAGAACAGGGACCCCCGGGTCTGGACCAACCCTGTCCTGTGGTATGTACGCACAGTCGCACTCACATGCACGCACATGCACACACACACACACACACGTGCATACGCACGCACACACACACACACACACACACACGGTGTGGCAACTCACCAGTGTGTCGCGACATCTAATAATACGTAGGTATCTCACCAGAAATAACTTCATCACTTTTTCTCTTGTATAGACATATTTCTCTATCTGGACCTGGGCCTCCAGGACCTAACGTAAAACCAAAGACGAAAACATTTTAAGCCGTACAACGGCAACATAAAGTGCAGACCTACAAGCTCGAAAGCTTGTATAGGTCTTAAAGTTATGACAGTAACTGTCATAACTTTAAGCATCAGAATTGTCTTGAGAAAAGCTTCAGTGGTGTGAATTACCCGTTTCTCTTGCACTCTTGCTTATGTTACTTCCTGCTATTTCCTCTGCTCTGTGACTCTTCTGCACAATGCTGTGGATGTATCCTCTGTGGATGTATCCTCTGTGGATGTATCCTCTTCATGCTGCAGGGTTGTGAGGAACCCAAAGATCTTTCCAGGGATGCTGAGCGCTCTGCTCTTCCTCCTCCTCCTCCTCTTCTGCCTTCTTCTGGCTCTGCCGCCCCCTGTCCTCTGGTACAGTATCTATGTCTCCTTCCTCCTCGCTTCTTCTGTATTGCTGCTTTATTTGGCTGTCCTATTCGTTTTCTACATATCATATATAACTCTACCCTACTGCATTCTCTTCTCTTCTCTTCTCTTCTCTTCTCTTCTCTTCTCTTCTCTTCTCTTCTCTTCTCTTCTCTTCTCTTCTCTTCTCTTCTCTTCTCTTACTCTTCTCTTCTCTTTCTCTTCTCTTCTCTTCTCTTCTCTTCTCTTCTCTTCTCTTCTCTTCTCTTCTCTTCTCTTACCACATATTAGGCTGATTAACCCTGTGTGAAGTGAGGGGCGCTCTTATCGTACATCATCATGACATAAAATAGACACTATGTGACATGTGAGAATGGTCCAGTGGAAAAACGTAAGGGTGTATGGGATTTTTCTCTATCATTCTATCACTATACACGGGGTGAAATTCACCCCAACATCTGCCTGTCGAACAAACCAGGGATGTGGGCACAGGGAAACAAACCTACCTTCTATGATGTCACTGAGCATCATGGAGGTACTATAATCATACTATAATTCTAACAATGTCTGAGTGTCCGTGTGTGTGCCTTACTGCCTGCACCAATCACTCCCACTTTTCACACAGGCATTGCCCATATGCATGCGTAACGAAGCCCTTTTTTCGATTTGACACATTAATGATTATTAATGAATTGATTAGTCAATTACAAACGCACCCGGACGCAGTACCCCCCATGGCCACAAGGGGGGGGGGGGGGGGGGGGGGGGGGGGCAAATATCTCACAACGGGTAAGGACTAGTTAAGAAAATTACCTAAATATAATTATGAAGTATTTCGGTATCTGTGTCCCTTTATTCCTATATATGGAGTTCTGTGTCAGGTATGCCCAAATATGAAGTGTTGTGATGTCAGAAGAACAGGACAGCTCCATATATGGAGATATAAAAGGGTGATCAGGTCCATTCGGAAGTCGGTGGGGCGAACGGTTCTCGCGTTAAGTGGATTACAGACGTACGTACACATACAGATGTATACAGAGACTTGGTGCATGTGTTGCTGCTGCACTGTGCTCACCACTGCTGTCACTCCTCAGGGACACGACGGACTGCCCATACCAGGCTGCTGGCACAAGGTGAGAGGAAAGAAACGCACAGGACAGGGCTGGGCAATATATCACATATCCTCACTGTCTGGCAGAAACCATCTAACTCCATTATAGACTTTTTTTTTTCTCCTCCATAAATCAATGCTATTGAACACCCTTTACGCCTGTGTGTTGGTTATGCGAATTTGGAACCAATGAAAAGTATTAAACAGTGATTATGACAAAATGACAAAAGCGTTGGTCCATTTGACCCTCAATCTGTCTGATAAAGCAGCTAACTCCACCACCTCTCCCCCTCCCATGCAAGTAACTGACAATATATAAAGTCACAATGCCAACTTTGATGAGGCAGTATTGCTTTGTTTTAAAAAATATATAAGGTTTTCTTAATTTCCTGAAAAATTTTGGAGTTAGCTGGTTTCTGCCAGACAGCAGTGATATCATGATGAGAGTGTTGTCTTTTCCGTATTTTTAATTTAATTATTGCATTGGGAGCTTGTAGATCGGCTTGTAGATCGGCTATTTTTGCTATTTTTTAAAAGCTTTGAATTGTTTTGAAAGAAAGAATGATATTGTCACAAATCACAACATGATTTCATCGTCACAATATCGATATTATGGTAATTGGTCGGACATATTGTGATATTTCATGATGTTGTCCATATCGCCCAGCCCTAGCCTGAAACATAAATGGCTAACGAAGTGATGAGCATTTCTTGTCAGTTGGCACGGTGATATGCGATTGTAGTCCAGCTAACATCTAGTAGTCACAAAATGCCTTGAATAGAAGCATTTTGTATTCTCTGTGGAATGATTAGCAGCATTAATTTAATGGTTTGATTTTGATTTGCATTTCGCTACAGGGGCATTTTGTAAGTACAGTCGGCTGTCTGAGCTTGTAATTGAGAAGCATGATTGATTGTTTGAAATGGACTGATTCCTGCTTTAGTGGGTACATGTTGTTTGGTCTGTGATATGAAGCCCTTCTCATAATCAATAATCATAATCAATCCTTGCTCTTCTTCTTTTGCAGTGATAACTAACCAGCGGCATGGCATCTGTACATATTGATCATATTGATATGGTATATATTGCAGCTGAATACCCCCCACACCCTTTTTTCCATTTTTACAAAACATTTTTATATAATATATTGAGATGATTCTTTTTTTTTCTATTGAGGACATCTTTTGGAGTCAACAGTATTATCAACAAGACTGGATGTATAGGACTTTCTTTTAACTCATAAACTCTTGAAGTATGAAGTATTTGATAGCCAGTGATGGTGAAAATTCATCCAAATTGAACTTGACGATCAGACTCCTAATATGAAGGACAGTGCACCTGGATGCGTAGAGAGAGAGAGAGAGCGAGAGAGAGAGAGAGAGAGAGAGAGAGAGTGTGGGGTCGAAGCTGCCTTACTAACTAACAGAGTCGGACTTGTTGATCATTAACGCTGCATGGGAGTGGCTATGGACAGATCTCCTGGTGTGACAGACAGACAGACAGACAGACAGACAGACAGACAGACAGACAGACAGACAGACAGACAGACAGACAGACAGACAGACAGACAGACAGACAGACAGACAGACAGACAGACAGTCGAGACAGACAGACAGACGGGTCGGTGGTCTCTTCTCATCTCTCTCTTCTCTGAAAAAGGAGGAGATGGCGAGACAGAAGCTCAAACGCAAACGTCTCTCTCAGCCCTGAAGGGGAGACAGACAGACAGACAGACAGACACGGCCCGGAGGCCACAGAAGACGTGTGACTGAGAACACAAAGGGACAGACTGCCCTTTCTTTGTGACATGTGGTGGCAAGCCATGGAACGCCCTAGTGTGTCCTCCAGTCCTGACCTATTATTACCAACACTCAGATAGTATCCTCCATTATGGACATTCACCAGGAGGTGGCGACAGTGAGCACTGCATTTCCACGCATTCACCCGAGGAGGACACACACACACACACACACACACACACACACACACACGCACGGTTATTGATATTACTCAGTAGCGTGATAATCAGTTGAGGTTTGCTCCTCTGGGTCACTATAACTGTGACCACTGGCACATAGGGAGGGTTTAATCCCACAGATGTATTGTATATGATTATGGTTTGCTCTTTTTATTATTATTATTATTAAGGTTTTCACTAATGAAGTGCATGATCATGACAAGACACTAGTGCTGTTTAGCAACCTGAAGGCCTTTGTGGTTTGTTCTCACTCTTCTAGATTAACTTTCTAGAAAACAAACAAACAAACAGAAATGTAACTACAATATTGTGTGTCATTTTACTTGCATAGTGCAGCTTATACAAATCTTTCCATTTGATCAAGGTCATGAGGTCAAGGTCAGTTTATGTTTTCTTGATGGCTTACTCTTCTGCTGGTTGTTACTATAGTGTTGTTTTGTTTTGTACTAATTATTATTATTTTCTATACTATTGTTGGCAAGTTACATTTTTGCATTCCTGTGCATGGACACGTTTGTATAGTATAAACAGTGCATGCTGAGTGTTAGATTCAAAGCAAAACATTGAAGGAACCATTTACTACAGTATTTATGATTTTGCAGTATTTCATCTTATTAACATTAACATGAGGTTGACCCCTGTTTTAATGAATTTGACAACAGTGGTGGACAGTAATGAAAAACATGTACTTTAAGATCTGTACTTTACTTGCATGTTTGCATTTTTTGGATAGGCTACTTGTGACTTTCACTCCACTATACATTTCAAAGACAAATGTAGAAATATTGTACTTTTGACTCCACTACATTTCTAGGAAAGGGAAAGGTATAATATTATACATTAACCACTTAAGCCCTATTATTTCAAACATAGTGGAAAATATCAGAGCTACAAGCTCATAACACATCACAATGCAATGATTTGTGAGCTTGTAGATCTAATATTTTCACATTTATTATTAGAATATTCCTTTGGGTGGAAAATGTCTAAATTTCAATCCAACAATGCATTGATATTAAAAAAAAATGTAATTTTGAATTAGATATCTTCAAATTCAAGTACTCCAGTATAGGCTACAAATTTGACTGGGCATTTTTCACTTGGGGTTGACTTGAGTCATACTTAGCCTCAGTCAGTAGGTTGACTTGAGTCATACTTAGCCTCAGCCTTAGCCTCAGAGCCTTAGCCTCAGAGCCTTAGCCTCAGAGCCTTAGCCTCAGAGCCTTAGCCTCAGAGCCTTAGCCTCAGCCTTAGCCTCAGAGCCTTAGCCTCAGAGCCTTAGCCTCAGAGCCTTAGCCTCAGAGCCTTAGCCTCAGAGCCTTAGCCTCAGAGCCTTAGCCTCAGAGCCTTAGCCTCAGAGCCTTAGCCTCAGTCAGTAGCCAGCCTTTTATTTTCATTCACATTCGGCTCAAAAAGAGAAGCCTGGGGAAACCTATTGGAAAATCTGGCATAGGAAGTAGGAACCAACTTGTATTTTGCTAACCAATAACAGTGCAGAGGGGTGTGGCTCCAAATTTGGTGACGTCAGCGTCTGCTGTTTTGAGGGGAAGGGAGGAGGGGGCGGGGGCAGGGAGCTCAGATCGGGGAACCAATAGGATCCACCGCCGTGTTTGGGCGGCACCCGTCCCTCTATAGCAGATATCACACGGCCTGGGCCAGTTCGGGATGACCTTTTACGCAGAGCCTGGTAGTCGATGGTCACTGAGGGGGCGCTTGTTTAACAGGCGACCGGATTAAGGTTGGTGAGGGGTCTGTTAAAACGACCGGATTAAGGTTGGTGAGGGGTCCGTTAAAACGACCGGATTAAGGTTGGTGAGGGGTCCGTTAAAACGACCGGATTAAGGTTGGTGAGGGGTCCGTTAAAACGACCGGATTAAGGTTGGTGAGGGGTCCGCTAAAACGACCGGATTAAGGTTGGTGAGGGGTCCGTTAAAACGGTTGGTGAGAGATGCACTGCTCCGTGCTTGCGGTTGTGGTTAGGTAAGGGTTTGAGGTAGGTAGTAGCCGGCGCTGTAAAACAAGCGTCCCATCAGCGCCCATCGAAACCGAGCCTCTGCTTAAAAGGTAGTCCCGGGCCAGTCCAAATCATTATTTGACCAGGAGTATCTATCTCTCCAGAACTTCTGAACAGCAGGGGGGTTTGCTGCTGACTTAACATTATTTTTATCGTGTGTTTGTTTGGACATTTTTAATCAATGTTAATCAATTGGACTTGGACTTAAACGTGCAGTTCACCCAAAAATGAAGCCTTGGAGATTCATTCAGGAGAGTCTCCTATTGACTGATTGATTAAATTATTCGCTCCGGAATGCAACAAAAGTTAAAAAATATATATATCTCTTTGAATTCAAGGCTTCATGGGGTTGATAGAAAATAAGTCATTTTTGGGGTGAACTACTCCTTTAAGGACTATTTATAATAGAATTGAATGCCAAATCTTATTTTTTTAACTGTTCTTTTTTTTCTATACAGAAAAAGAGCTTGACACGATGTTCTTAATTGTTAGCTGTTTAGCATTTTGTGTTTTCTTATTTGATTACTGTGACAATTTCAATGTTTTATTTTGGTTGCCACTTCTTGGAGGGTTTTAGTTGTCTAAAGACATTTTTAAGGCTCTCACCAGCTGTTTGCTATATTGCATCCACACATTGGCATTATTTTATTCGCACATTCTTTGACAAACACATGCGCACACGCACGCACACGCGCACGCGCACACACACACACACACACACACACACGCACACACATTCTGATAAATGGGCAATGGGTAGCATAGGAATAAAGCATTTGGCTTTTCCACAGTTAAGTTGTTAGGATATTTACTCATAGAGTAAGGAGGGAGATTGTTTGCAATCACATTTTGAGATTCTATTTACATTTGTCAGTTATTTTTACTTTGAGGTTGACATCAGTATGGACTTTTTGTATTGATACTAATTGCACATTTTTATACAAGAATGAAAGTAGTCATTTGTATGGCAAGAAGAATTTCCATGTTATATGCTTGACTAACAATCTTCGGTTCGGTATAATGTCCTTCATTAAATACATGCAGTTTTAAGTTATTGTAAAGGCAATTTCACGCTTTACATTACCTCTGTTCCACTAAGCCCAAAGATTTATCTGTCTATATATTTTCACACGGCCCATCTCAAATCTATCCCTCACTTGGATTAAATATTAAAATAATTGAGTCTGCATGCCACCATATGTGCTAAACCAGTGTAACCAGTGTAAAGGAACAGTCATCCACTGACCATGGGGAAAGTGAGACACAAGACTGTGGATACTCTGGTCATCCTGAGTAGACTATTCATGAACTCACATTGGGTACATGCATTTTAAGAAAATGATAACGCTTCATCGGTTTGACACATCTCTTTTATCCACTTACAGAACCTACCTAAATGCTTGCTCTATTCAACACTGTAATGAGGCAATTTGTTCACTTGAAACATTGACAAATACTTTTGTAGTGACAGTGGGCCAGTACTGCTTAATGAGGATGGCACTTTGCCATTAACTTTGCCATTAGTGTTTACTGTTTCAAGTCCCCACAACTACAGTAGGCCACCTCACACATTCTCTCAGTCCATCCCAAAACAATTCTCAATTCAGGGCAAAAAGTCATATTGTGAACTTGACCACTTGTTCTTACATTCTTTTTGCAACTTGTGCCAAAAATGGGCATCGAGACACTATGTCAACCTGTCCCCTGTGTTGTTGTTTATATCGGTAACACTGATGGGCTATATTTGTGATGTATTAATACTCATCATTTTGTCTTCCATCTGACTGCTGTGATTCATGTGTTAAAAACAACACACAAAACAGTAGATTAATGCAGGGTTTGATTTGTAAAATAGAAAAACAAGGGGGGGTGGGCGGGGGGGGGCACTGCACTAGGCATTGTCTTAACCACTAAACACAACATTACATTGCAGAGATGGGGAAATTGTTTTGATTAAATTATGATATCATCAAATTAACATAAATCAATAGACAGTCTACAGTTCACAAAAGGATAATTGTAAGACCAGAATCGAACCCTGCATTAGTGTACTATTGCTAAATAAATTTCATAAATGAATGAATGAACATCAACAATCACTGAGGTGTAAACCTGATAAGAGAACTGTTGAATAGTATATAGAGCTATGTTTTAATTTGAACCAGGAATTCAGTTAAATCTCAACACAGTTCTAGCTGTGATTTTTTTGGAAGCTGATAGTTAATCTGTCACTTACATTTATATGTGTTTATTTCTTTTGCAGATTCTATCAGTTTCATTTATGAAGGCATAACTACTATAGGCCTAAGTGTAATTATATCAGAATGCAGTTTGGTATAATACAAATATCACAGTATTAGCTTGATGTTGTGAGTATGTTTATTTGGTTGTGTATTTGGTTGTAAAGGAATTAAGCTATTTTTGTAACTTCTCGTCGTCTATGCATTATGTGAAATCTGGTCAATTCAACTTGTAGACTGAAATAAATAAGATCTCCAAACAATGTTTTGATGTTCATTTGGAAATATTGCTTGACACTGAATACTTTTTTTAATATAAAATGTAGGGTCTATATGATAGCTGCAATTTGCAACTCTAGATTTTTTCATAATGGGATGAATCTAGAGTTGCAATACCCTCCATTGACTCCCCACTCATCCAATTTGCTTTTGTAATCTGCATGTATTAAACAATGTTAAACTCACCAACATTCTTTCAATCTGCCAAGCGTTTAATTGTTTCATAAAAATCCACCGTAGACATGTTATGAGCTACTTTCTGTCAAGAAATTCTCTCTTTTTCTAATTGTTGGAGTTTGGAAGCACTCGTCGAAGTCACTGAACGGCCCTGCATACCACCTGTTTCGCATTTGCAATAATGCAGGAGGCAGCAGCGTGACCCGTTAATAAAACGAGTGCTTCCAAACTCCAACAACTCCAAAGAATCACCTGCACAGAATTTCTTGACAGAAAGTAGCTCATAACATGGTGGATTTTTATTAAACAAAAGCTCGGCAGATTGAAAGAGATAAAGATAATTCAAGCTTGGCCTAGACCAGGCTAGAGCTGCAATGTTGGTAAGTTTAACGTAATTTAATACAAGCAGATCGCAAAAGCAAATTAAATGAATGGGGAGACAATAGAGGGTATTGCAACTCTAGATTCATCCCATTATAAAATAAATCTAGAGTTGGAAATTACGGCTATGTATATGATTACATGATACTATTCATCATTCAAGATCAGCTACAAGATATTACTATTTTTAAATTTTCATTTTGTATTTGTTCAGCTGACTACAACAGTTGACATGTTCATCATTGGTAGGTATACTCCTTATACATACATACAAACAAACTAAAGCACAATTTATAGTCAAAGCGGCATGGAGCTCTGAACAGACCTCAGGTCAGGTAAAATAACTTGAGGCCCAAAGTGCAGATGTCCCACCCCTGAATTTCAGAAGCTGAAACAAAAAAGTCACACAGTATAAATAGCTGTAGAGGAACAATAGGGGGCCCAGAGGGCCTATGACAAATTGTTATCCCAGCAAGCATGGTCAGGACCTGGACTAATTAGTGACGTCTCGATTGGGGCCATATCAAGTCAAAACAAGACTAGTCACATCTGGCCCAGAATATCACCTGATTTCAACCAACATAAATTTTACCCACTATAAAGTTTACCCACTAAAAGACGGACGTTCCTGGATGAATCAGAGAGAGACTGATCGAGGCCAGATCAACTTAGGTCATATCATAACTAGTCAGATCTGGCCCAGAATAAGATATTATTATTTAAACTGGTGAAGACGTCCTGGAAATGACGTAAAGATCATCCCCATAAGGGCTGTGATCTGGCCTAGTCCTGAACGTCACCGGAGTCACTGGAGGACGTCATCATAATGTTATCATGACGTTTAGAAATAGAGGAATGGAAGCGCTGCAAGGATCTGTTAGTGGCCCTTAGATGGGTGCCCTTTGGTGATACAGGTAAAAATAGACAAAAGGTATCCTTCCTCCAAGTAGTACTGCTTGTCAAAATGTGAATTGCAGACTTGAAAAGAAAAGAATCCAAGGCACTCTGTCTTTGGTGGAAAATGAAATAGTTTATTTGAAGATGAGCAAGGCAAATAAATAACAGGACCAAAATGACGTTATTTGACTTGCTGGGATGCCTTTGGCTGAACATTCATTAATAGAAAATATAATATAGCCATTTTAAAAAGGTAAAGTTTTGATTGATTGATTGATTGATTGATTGAAGTAGGCCCTATTTATTAACAGTTTGCAGAATGACGGTACATTTCAAGCACAACTGAATAGAAAAACTGTTAACTGTGAGTGGACGACACCATTAAAGCATTACACTTTTTTACAAGAGGGTCCACCGTTTTCAATTCATCATAAGGCAGGCAGACTAATGGGTTTCATTCAATTGCTGATAAATGAAAAACTATATTTTTGTCACACACAAATAAAACAGTTGATACATAACAAAGTTAGTGTAGGCTATTAATGCATTCATCATAATGCACAGTATCATGACATTGACATGCATTATTGGCTATTGCCTATATATAGGCTACTATACTGGTTTCAAATAATATCAGTGAATGCATACACAGTATTACACACGTTTTCAGTGGCCAGATGTTGACATTTAAAGGTATTCTGTTTGCAATGTGTAGGAAAAGGGGAAACAATGATAATACAAAAGTACAAACGTTTGCATTTGTGACATTTAGTTTACGCAAGTGTATATGTGAAACAATCCTAGAAACTATTTATATCTCTCCATTATACAATATATTAATCTATATAGAGATAATAGTGAAACAAGAAACCAAATGAAACCGAAAACGCGCTGGTCCAACAATTCCCAGCATGCTATGCGGCTCGCTCGCGACCCCTCAAAGGTTTTACATCCGGGGCGCGACTTCCTTTTTCTCTGTGCCCAAATGCGATGAGGACCTAGGGCGACCTGGACCTCCACATAATCTAACTCCATCCTTGTAAAAGGCACCGCCAAACCTCGCAAAGATGACCGAGCAGATGACAGTAAGGGGGACCCTAAAGGGGCACAATGGCTGGGTCACCCAAATCGCCACCACGCCTCAGTTTCCCGACATGATTCTGTCCGCGTCCCGAGGTAAGCGCCACTCAGCCCCGGCTCCGCCAACATGGCTACCGCCGCTAGCACGGTTAGCATTGTGGCTAGCGGCTTGGTTGAAGAGCTGATTCAGATGGAAAGTGATACGGTGATATTAGTGGTAGAAATAAGGCGACGCCTAATCAATCCAAAGACACAAACCCAGTCGCGACTCAACGGCGTGAACGTCGAATCTCATACTATTCGCCTAAACGTCACTCGTCCTACCGGCAGTTGGCCAAACCACCTCAACTTTATACTGAACACCGAACACTACATCTATGACACGTGTTTGAGTGCTGGATGTCACAATATGTCGTTCAAATCTTTTACCTGAATGTTTTGGGTGATGGGTGAACGTTTCTTTTTTTTAGCTCAAATAAGGCTCTGGATGTTCGTAGCTCAATCTGGATGTAAACTGAACTCCTTCACCTGTATTTATTTGAACCTGGTTGCAACCGCTACCCTTATGACAGTTCATGTCATGTGTACTGTCCTCTGACTCAAGTCATTTCTCATCAAAGTAAACAGGCAATGATGGAAGATGCACAGATCTTTGACTTCACTAAAGTGAACGTAGCAATACCAGTGTTGTACAAAATCGTGACGTTGGGCATTCAACATATAGCCATATACTCAAAGTAGTAAAGTTGTCATTGTCTAGATCCCCTATTTGAGCTATAAGGTGTAGTACTAATGATCATTGTCTAACTCAATGTTGCAGCTGATAAAGGTAGAGCTTATTTCAATAACTTGCATACTAACTGGGTGGTACAAAAGTAACACTTTGTCGAATGTATTGTAATAAAAGCTCAATATTCCCCTCTGAAATATAGTAGTTCTAAAAGGACATAAAAATGTATATTAAAAGTAGAGGACAAGTATCTACATTGGATTTAACAGTGATTGAATATGATAAATGCATTTAAACATTCCATCCCAGCATCAAGATCTGGGTGCCTTTTTCATTACACCTTCCAGTCTTTGTTTAAATGAAATGAAATAGCAAAATACTAGTATGTATTTGGTGGTAAATGAGCAGTGATGAGAACTCCAATGCCAGCTGTATTTCTTGTGATGATAAAGAGGCTGTTCCTGAGCTCTGAACCAGGTGCTCTCATTTGAGAGATTTTCACTGATATTTGATTTGATGTTGTGGTCTAATGTGTGATACTGAAGAATTAATGAGTTGCCTTTTTTTTTTAATTTCTCAGACAAATCTATAATCATGTGGAAGCTGACCCGTGATGAGACCAACTATGGCATCCCACAGCGTGCCCTCAAGGGCCATTCTCACTTTGTGAGTGACGTTGTCATCTCCTCGGATGGCCAGTTTGCCCTGTCAGGGTCCTGGGATGGCACCCTCCGCCTGTGGGACCTCACCACGTAAGTCACGTCTTACTGGTGGAACACTGATGGGTGAAACTGAAGCAATCGGCTCTCATACTAGCGATGACTGTTATGTTATTACACTACCCACCATCAATCGTAATTGTCCGTGTTTGTTATGACAAGTCTAATCGGATTCCTCCAAATGTTATTTGGAGGAATCCGTGGGTTGGTGGTTGCCCATGGTGGTGATTCTTGTAGGTGAAAGTAAGCTAAAATAAAATGGTACTTTAACCCCCGATGATTATACTTATTCACAGATTGCGATCTGATAAACTGTGCTGAAATCCTGCAAATATGAGGGGCATTTGGACACATTTCTTGACAAAAGTTAAAAAGAAAACCGGTACATTATTTGAGTGACGTCTGCCTATCCTGTTAAATTTGGAAGTATATAATGAGTTGGCTTTAGTTTCATTGGACTTGATCAAACGTATGAACTATGCAATATGTTTGGGATTTCTTTGATTAAATAAACATGGCCTTTTTTATCAATTTTTTTTCCCAGGTCTAAGTTGTGATGGAAACTTAAAATGCTCCTTTGTCACTGATGAGAGAGGCTGTTTCTGAACTAATTGTTCTGTGGTGGGTTGTTTTGTTGAAATGAACAAATGTTTTTTTTGTTTTACTGTAGTGGCACCACCACTCGCCGCTTCGTTGGTCACACCAAGGATGTACTAAGCGTGGCCTTCTCGGCGGACAACCGTCAGATCGTGTCTGGCTCCCGAGACAAGACCATCAAGCTGTGGAACACCCTGGGAGTCTGCAAGTACACAATCCAGGTGTGTTGCTGCACAAGGAGTGTGCATTTCACTGTCGGGAGGCAGCTAACCTGTGGGTTGGTTGCCCATGGTGGTGATGCTTGTAGGTGAAAGTAAGCTAAAATAAAATGGTACTTAACCCCCGATGATTACACCTATATTCACAGATTGCGATCTGAGATACTATGTGCTGAAAATATGCCTAGAAATATGAGGGGGCATTTGGACACATTTCTTGACAAAAGTTAAAAAGGAAACCGGTACATTATTTGAGTGTGACCTCTGACCGTGTCTCCTTCAGGACGAGAGCCACTCCGAGTGGGTCTCCTGTGTGCGCTTCTCCCCCAACAGCAGCAACCCCATTATTGTCTCCTGCGGCTGGGACAAGATGGTTAAGGTATGTCCATCCTCTGTAAAACTACTTTCAGCCTGGTGGCCCGTGGTCGGTATACGCAAAAATGGCAGATCTGCAAGCTCACAGCATGTTGTGATCTGTTGTGAGCTTGTATATTCAGATTGGTATATATAGGGCTTCTGTGGTTAAACTCCTGCATTAGGGTTAGAAGAGATGTGCAAATCCTTGCATTTTGAGAATATATGTTAAATGTTGAGTTTGACAGGGGAAAGTGCAAACATTCTCCTGTTCTAATAACTAACCCTGGTTAGTTATTAGTTGTTCTAAGTGTTTTCAATGTGATCTGTCCATGTACGTGCGTTTGCTGTGGTTTGTCCAATGATTTTAAAAACTTTTATGCATGTATTAGCTGACTGGCTCTGATGAGAACTGTTGATGAGGGCACAACCCACGGAACACATTGAAGCAATGTAAACCTAGGTAGGTGTATGTTGCTATTGACACCCAGTACTTCATTCCCCTCTGCCCCAGGTGTGGAACCTGGCCAACTGTAAGCTGAAGACTAACCACATTGGTCACACTGGCTACCTGAACACAGTGACGGTCTCTCCCGATGGCTCCCTGTGTGCCTCCGGTGGAAAGGTAGAATGAAATCCATTCATCTGGACTGTTTATTCACCCAGTCAGTTTCAGTGCAAGTGTTCAGTTTTGATGGAAAACTAAAAATGCTCCCGTTTAAATATGATGAAAAAGAGGCTGTTACTGAACTGAAATAATTATAATACTCTCCAGCTATTCAAGAGTTGAATAATAAAAGTGTCATTTTCTTGTGACCGTATAGCTTATTTCAGTGGTTTTCAACCAGTGGTCCCCAGCTAAATTATGGAGTTGGTAACCAAATGGACCCTTATAGATCTTTAACTTTGAGAGGGAAAATGTTACGCTTTCAAGACTTACATTATTATTAAACGTCTGAATTACTTCATTTACAAGAAGTCTACACAATTAGAAAATGTGGAATTGTTATTTATTAAATACAGCATAGAATTGTGGACAAAAAACTAAACTAAAGGGACTAAACCTCGTCAAATGGTGGTCCGTGGCTAAATATTCTGAATAAATAGTGGTCCCGGGTAAGGGTATCAACATGGTTGAAACCCCACTGGCTTATTTGAAAGGATTCTATTGGTATACTGCTGTCTCTCTGGAAATTCAGACACATTTTGTGTGTTCTCCTCTCTGCATTTCACTGTCGGGAGGCAGCTAACCTGTGGGTTGGTTGCCCATGGTGGTGATGCTTGTAGGTGAAAGTACGGTAAGCTAAAATGAAATGGTACTTTAACCCCCGATGATTATACTTATTCACACAGTGCGATCTGACCGAGGACTGTGCTGAAATCGTGCAAATTAATGAGGGGGCATTTGGACACATTTCTTGACAAAAGTTAAAAAGGAAACCGGTACATTATTTGTGTGTGACCTCACATTTTGTGTGCTTCTCCAGGACGGGCAGGCCATGCTGTGGGACCTGAATGAAGGCAAACACCTCTACACCCTGGACAGCGGTGACAACATCAACGCCTTGTGCTTCAGCCCCAACCGCTACTGGTTGTGCGCTGCCACCGGTCCCAGCATCAAGATCTGGGTGCGTTTTCATTACACCTTCCCAGTCTTTAAATTCAATCACAAAATACTAAGTATTACTTGTGCGATAAATGAGCGGTGATGCTAACTCCAATGCCAACTGTATTTCTTGTGATGATAAAGAGGCTGTTTCTGAGCTCTGAACCCCCGGGCACTCTTCAGTCGAGAGATTTTCATGAATGTGTGAAAGTTCTCTCGGCCGTTGCAGTGAAACTGCTTTGTCGTGCTTTTGCAGTTATTTGTTTCCTCATGTTCTCTGTCTGCTCTTGTTCAGGACCTGGAGGGCAAGATCATCGTGGATGAGCTGAGACAGGAGGTGATCAGCACCAACAGCAAGGCCGAGCCCCCACAGTGTACTTCCCTGGCCTGGTCTGCTGATGGACAGGTACGATGCATGAACCACCTTGAGCATGTCTTAATTTATAGTCAATTACAAAGGTGTTGCTTGCCAAAAATAACCTTTTGGCAAACGATAACCCTTGTGTGATGAATAAATTAAGCTTTACTTTCACCCCTGGTGATTATACCATTTCACTTAACGCACTGTCATAAACTGACTGATATACCTGCAAATATGAGGGGGCATTTGGACAAACTAATTTGACAAAGGTCGAAACTGACAAAATGACGCAAGTGATTTTTTTCCTTGTCTTTATTTTCTCCTCAGACCCTGTTTGCCGGCTACACTGACAACCTGATCAGAGTGTGGCAGGTTACCATTGGAACTCGATAAGATTTCTCAAGCCGAGCGTTGATTTGAATAAAAGACACTTTAAAAAAAGAGATATTGTGATGTGTTGGATTATTAATCACAGATTTTTTTTTCTTTATTTTGTATTCCTTGGATACTTACAAAATCCACATTAAATGACATTTAAAGATTCATTTGTGTAAAGTAACGTAATTTTCGATTGAAACAGGATGGGGACAACATTGTGAACGATTTGAATGTTTAAGGGTAAAGAATAAGTTGAAGATTGGTTGATGGGTGAATGTCATTATTTGGTGAAATTGGTTGTTCAAGCATATGTCGGCACAAGTTTGATGGGTGGGTGGCAATTATATATTTTAAAAAGGCTGCACAATATAACTGCATGTGATGTCAAATGTTTTTTAAATCGTGCATGTTTTCCATTACAACTCTTACCACTATTTGTAATTTGTTCTACCTGGTTATAACTCAGCCTCCCGAATGAGACTGAGTTGGGCGCGATTCACTAAGCTGTTACACCCATATTTTGGGAGTAAATTAATTTTCCAAACTTTGCAGTTTGCACATTAATAGTAGTCTGAATTTTGTTGAGGGCTGCTCTTTCTCAAGTCTGCTTGGATGCAGACTTGAGACTTGCATGGGACCAAAGCTTGCTGTATGTATTATAGACTAACGTGGCAAGTTTGAGAAATTCCTTTACACCCAAAATGAGTGTATATTGAGACCAAATTGCTACCATCACAAAAGTAGTCCTTGCCAAATGCGTGGCATGGGGAGAATTGCACTTGTTTCAGGCAATACTACTTTTCAACCAGTAGGTGTCCTACCTGACCTAGGGTCTAATTTATTTTCAATGGCAGAGTGCAACAACAAATCGACAGTTGGCCACCTGGCTTGCCCGTAGAGTTGTGTGTATCCTAGCAACCAGCTAGGCTGCAGTTAATGCTACAAAGATGGTTTCATTCATGCTAACGAGTATTGCTACTACGAGCTGCATTCCGTACTTTACGCAGGCGGTGGCCTCTTGAAATGAACTAAACAACCAGGGTCAGGATGTCACAGCCAGAGGCAGGTCACGGTGGTGTTCGTGTGGAGAGAACATTGGCTCTGATCAAACCAGATGCGGTCCACAAAGCAGAGGAGATAGAGGAGCTCATTCTCAAATCGGGCTTCACAATCTTGCAGGTTGGTGCACATGTTTACTGCAAGAAACTGGACAATGGTTAATCAGATTTGTTTAATTGTAGCCTGTAGGCCTATTTAAAGTGCCTTGAATTTTCTTTGCCTCGTTAAAGGTGATATTTTTTTGGTTAAAACAAAGTTGTTAAAAGGTTACATCATATTCTGATAGTAATAATTGCTATCGACTATAGCAATACTATCAGAAATTCAGAATAGCAATGATTACCACCTGAATGTGTTTGCTCAATAATATGGGTCTCTGTCTCTCCAGCTCTTTAATAAAAAGAAAATGCATTTTCAGGTAGGTGACACAATTTCAGCCAATCTGAGACAGTATAGGCCTACCATCAATTACAATTCCACTTGTTTAATCTGTATCCTGATTGGATAAAATGTTATCCCGACCTGAAAATGCATTGTCTGTTTAATAAAAAGCCGGAGCGCTATGGAGACCCCTGTTACTGAAGAAACATTCTAGCAATGAGTACAATCAATATAGAGCTTTTTATTATTCTGATCAGTTAAGGCCTATTCATACTCACATTTTCGGTGATGAGGTGATCTCCAGGGTTTAAAGCTAAAAAATAATCCCAAAACTGAAAACTATTTTTTGCAAATCTGCACTGATCTCATTAAATGACCCCTAATGAAGTCCTCAGGACTGAAATCCGTCCCCTGGACAGAACTTTAAGCCCTGGATCTCATAAGGTGACCAAAACTCATCACCCAAAACTGGAATATGAATAGGCCTTTAGTCGGCAAGCTGGAGCGTAAATCTGATACTTAATGGTACTACTTAATCCCGAGCAGAAGCGGACATTGCAGCTCAGTCCAGAGGAGTGCAGTGACTTCTACGCCGACCATTACGGAAAGAACTTTTTCCCCAGTTTGGCTGCCTTCATGAGCTCTGGTCCTGTCACTGCACTGGATCTGGCTCGGGAAGATGCCATCGCCCACTGGAAAACCATCATAGGTCCCGTCAACAGCGTTCAGGCCAGGGACACTCAACCTGAAAGGTCAGTATTAATTCATCCTGCTTGGCATTATTTTTGGCTTAGTCGAGGGGCCACAGGCCCAAAAGCACCAAGGAATAGTTTTTGTTTTAAGCTAATTTTTATCCCACGATTTTGCAACCCATTTTTTTTAACCCAGTGTCAATTATCTATTGTAATCCTGGGCGCTACACTTCCTCTGCCAACCTGGCGGGGCAGCGGACTGACCTCATGCTTCCTTCTATGCATGAGGAGTCCAAGCTGCTTCTTTTCACCTTACAGGAGGGAATTTCTCCGGCCGGACGTAGTGCGTGGAAGGAACACGTTATTCTGACCAGTTCCTTGGAATAGAGTTTAACCTGTGATGTCATGCCATACTTTTTATTTGTGTTGTTGAGGGGCGCTAGCCCCTCCTTAGCTCTGTTCCATACCCTTCCTGCTTTCGATTCTGCGAATTAATTCGCAGAATCGAAAGCAGGAAGGGTATGGAACAGAGCTAGCCCCTCCTATACACAGGTTTAATGTTTGTCTTCAGTTCAAAGTTTGTTTAGTAAACTCATTGACAATAAAGGGAAAATGTACGTCATAATGTGTCGTTCACGTCATATTGTCTCTTTACTGTTAATGGCGTTTAATGTTTGTGTTGGCACCATTTGTTTTACATCACCATTACATCACCTAATCAACTTGAGTTAGACTTTAATATATTAGCGCTCCTCACTTCACACAGGTGTGATTTTTTTCTATTAATTTGGTCATTAAGGTCCACAGAATGAGAGGCCTGCTCTGCCGGAAACATCGCGAAAAAAGTTATGGCCATTTTTGTATGATATTTTGTGTGGTATTTTGTATACCACACCAGAGACAACCTATATAGGCCTATGGCAACATTTCCAAATTCCATTATGCTTTAAGTAGCATGTGACATGTTATTCTGAATCCATTCCAAGCATTAGTTTTGCACGAAAAACACTCCTTGGCCTAAATTTGGCCATAGCCACTTGACCTCATCACATTTGTGCTGACCTCATCAAGGTTCAAGGAGTTTTATTGTCATTCCATACAATACAAGTACAGAACAAAATGTGATTTCCCAGGTCCTGGTCAGGCATAAAAGAAGGTCTAAAAACACTAAATATAAATAAAAACCTATACCTATTCATGTGTCATGGCTTAAGTTCATAATGCATGAGTTTATGTGTAATCAACAGATCATCACATTTGTGATGACGGCTATGGCCATTTCTTATTCCAGCATGACATCACAGGTCCTCTCAAATGTTGGGTGACTGGCTCCCCGGAACCCACCAGAACCCACCAGTGACACATATAAATATCTTAAACTAATGGCCTAATGTGTGAGGGGCTGTGTACCTTCTCACCACCTTGACAACTTTTTCTCATGTTTTTGTTTTTGTTATGAACGTAATTTAGATCATGTCAAGGACCCCCTAATGAATATGTATTTGGCCCCCGGACTCCCCCCTCCCCCCCTCCACTACCCATCCCCCAGATCCTAGATCTATTGAAAATAGCTGATCTACTAGATTGACTATTTCCCTTGTCCTTATTGTGTCTATGGCACCCCCTGGACATGACACTAGAATGTCACAGGGACTTATCCCAATCCAAAGCAGGGATGCACTGGGGGCCAATTTTATAGTCTGCTGGTATGACTCGCCCCGGGAATTGAACACCGACCTCCCAGTCTCACAGAGGCGTATTTACAATAAGGCCGAGGGCAGGCCGCCGTCTGTCCAAGTCTCAGTCTCACCTGTCCTTGAAACCAGAAACCCAAACTTAGAACAATGGGAGTGCAATTGCTCCGACTTGCTCGTGTATTCGCCCCCCCGTCCTTTCACGGCCCGGGCGTGTCCATTACGTGGTGCGACCCTCCCATAGATATGCAAATACAACGCCTTTGTGTTCACACACCTTGCTGTCAAAGAACGCATGGGGGATACATTTGACACCCTACTAAAGGTATTTGATGCGTGCCCAGCTGAAGTTTTTTCCAGTGTATAAGATACACGAGATATAAGAATTATATTTTAGCCTGGCCAACTTGTCATTCCTGCATACGCCACTGCAGTCTCAGGGCAGATATTCTAACTACAAGGCCTGTGAGCTGATTCTCCCTGTAGCTACATTTATGTGATCATTTACCTAGTTTATTGACTAGAGTTCATTCTTACTATGAAGATGTTGAGCAGTTTTCTGATTGATGCTGTCAAAGTAGGTTGAGTTCTGGTGTCATATAGTGATGTACAATAATGATCCTTTGACAGCCGTAGCAGAAATTATACAAATACATTCTGAAAACTCTTCCCATAGCCTTCGAGCGATGTATGGAATCTCTGAGCTCTGCAATGCCGTTCATGGTAGTGATACATTCATAGCAGCTGAGAGGGAGCTCAAGTACATGTTTCCAAACTGTAAGTCTCACATGGAAAACACACAATTATTATTCTTATATACGTTAAACTGTCAGCTTGTGAACACTTAACTGTACGTTCCAATTACCGCCCCTCTCTCTCGTCTATCATGACAGCTGTTATTGAACCTGTTCCAACGGTAGAAGCTGCCAAAGAATACCTGATCAAGTATGTGAATCCCACACTGCTCAGAGGTCTTACTGAACTCTGCAAGGAGAAGCCTCTCAATCCATGTGTAAGCTAAGCATCAGAATGTTGGACAGATGTATCCAATTATTGTATTTATCAGTGTTAAAACATGATATGTTTGCTTTTGTCAGCATGTCGTGCTACTTTCATGGATTTGTCTTCTTCATTTTCAACAGACTTGGATTGCTGACTGGCTGATCAAAAACAATCCAAACAAACCTAACGTGTTTGATGGGGCTATTGTGGAATAAGCAGAATAACAATATATAACTTCTTACACTTGACATCTCAATCCTAGAATGAAATTAAATGGTATTTTGACTATTTTTTATTATTATAATATACTGGCATTTGTAATTAAATCATTTCCAAACACATGTTGAGATTATTTTTTTTCGTCTTGGTATAACCAAAATATATGCAAATGACTATTATGGAGGCTGATCTCGACTGCCATGCACTCAATAATAATCTCAATAAACAATATAATAAACCATGCAATGTACTCAACCAGCCTGTAACTCTCTTAAATGACATGACTATCTGCAATCCAGTTGTTAAATCAGATCAGACCTCAGAACCATTGCAACTGCATAGCTGGTGTCAAATATAAATCCCAAAGAACATGGGCATGGTATTTTGTGCTGTTTGCATTGTCTGTTGCTGTAAAAAACAAACTACATATAGGCCTACAGTTTATAATTGACACAGACAGGCTATAATTTAGTGTGTTAAACTGAACTGATCATTTTGTACAAGCAGACTTGAGGCTGCACTTCACTTTCACTCACATGAAATGGTGAAGAAAGATGACATAGGCTATATAAGACATGTTGCATGTTTATATTCAGTCTGGGTATTTTATCAGGTAGGCTAGAGCTAATTGCCTTTGGCACGTACAGTAGGCTGCATACAGACTAGCATCCATATTATAAGTAAAAGAGAAACACTCAAAACAAACATTTATGGCCCCCCTTTGCCTTTTATTATTTCCATTAATTGGTAACCGGAAGTGTTGGCACCGACCTAATTGGCTTTGGTTCCAATAGTTATGGAATAGTGTGCAAGGTTTACTGTCATGTTGAGAGGAAAGGGTGGGGAAACTTGAAGCCACGCTGTTGGCTAAGAATTAAACCCTCCTTTATCGTATAAGAAGTGTATTTTTTGGAGAGGTCACTCATAAGACACGTTACTTAAAGAATTTGATTTTACATCTATAAAGAGCATCTCAGAAATGCATTTGTTTGATACAAATTCTTGTTCTAAAACTGGTCTTTGGTTAACAGATGAATGCAATGAAGCATGCAAATCAAAAGCGACTGAAAGGTTCAATGGGAGTTGTTGTCTGTTGACAGGCTATAATTCCATGTAATAGATACCAATTCAGATTCCATAGCATGAATTTGTCAAGACGAAATTGCTTAACTTTTTTAACCAGTCCAATAATATTTAACAGCATTCACACGCAACTTTGTAAATAAATAAATAAAATAAAAAATAATAACAGATACATATATGTGTGTACTGTTGTGCAAATTCCCATTTAACAGTGCCAAATGCAATGTTTTGGACATGACTCGACATAATACCAAACAAACTATCAAGTCCAAGTTGTCCAACCCCAAGAATGTGCCTGAAAGCAGAAAAGGTACTCAAAGTTCCCTGTGTGTAAAGGGCGTGAACATCTGAAGGAAAAAAAATGAACGTGGTTTTGTGATTGGTCGGCGCTACGATTGGCAGCACTGACGATCCAACCAGACCGCCTCCTGCCGGCAGTGTGTTTTTTTTCGCTACCGGTTCTATAAAACCAACCACGAGTTTGCGTCGTATCGTATGGGAGAATCCATCTTGAAGAGTGCTCTCCGATTGTGTGATCAGTAAGCAGTCCTTTTTCCGTCTAAAAATACGTTTCTCGGAGGTTTGTTTAGTTGAGACTCAGCGCGTAAGTACGTTTGATTGTGGTGGATCTGTCGTTAAAGTTCTAGAACGGAGTGATAATTACGTAATTTGCAATTATACAAATTTACACAGTGTGTGTCTGTGGAGCGAGGCACGGCCTCCTCCGCATTACGTAACTGCGAATAGAGTTGCACGTTCGTTTTCATGGGTTTGGTTTATCACCAGCGGCCATGCAGCTTCTTCTTCAGACATCTGGCTCTGCATGTTAAAAGATTGCAGACCGCCGGTTATCTTTTCGTTTGTCGCAGCAGATCCGTTCCGTTATTTGCCTACTAAACTGAAGTAAAAAAAGGGGGTCTCCCTGTTAAATGTATGGACCGTGGAACCGGTCAAAATGGTGGTAGATGTATGTATGCATTGGCACGGCGTTAATGGCGAAGCATGTTTTACTGAGGGGGGATCCAAAATGTGCTAGACCTATTGGATTCATGAATTGTAGTGGGAGGAGGGAACAACAATGGCAGCAGTACTTATGTAAGGGAGCAACACAGCTAAAAGTGGGATTTTTTTTTTAATTTATCTCCTCAGGATTATAAAATAGAGGGATCATACTAGGTTTATAAAAATGTCCGACACCGAGCAGCAGTTCATGGAAACGTCGGAAAACGGCCACGAACTCGACGAGGATTTTAACGGAGGCGCCGCCGAGGAGGAGGAGGAGGAGGAACCGCAGCACGAGTTGGAGGAGGCAGAGCCGGAGCAGGAGGCCATAGACGACGGGATCGACGGAGACGCCGAGGCCGAATCGGAACTGGTGGACGACGCAGAGGAGGACTCCACAGAAACGGCAGTAGCGGTAGTAGCGGCGGCGGCTGAAGCAGCAGGGCCCGAAGCCGAAGTAGAAGCAGAGTCCGCTCTGGACGACGGCGATGGTGGCGAAGAACAGGCGACGGAGGAGGGGGGAGGCGAGGCAGGAGACGAACTCGAAGCCCAGAACGGCGCCGGCGGAGCCTCGGAAGGCGGGCAGATCAACGCCAGTAAAGGGGAGGAGGATGCGGGGTGAGTTTTTATTTTTTAATATATTATCATTGTGAATTTTAAATGCATTTTTGAGTGGATTCGGCCTAGTTGAAGCTCCAGGTTTCGTCCTAGTTCCTTTGTTCCGCCGGGCTTTGTTGGCGCCATGTGCCGAAGGGAAGGGGGGAGGGGCAGCCACATAGAACATGATTGTACTCTAGTTCAACGTATGTGTGGTGGGTTTCGATCGGATGCCTAACCGATCGCGTTTACTGTGCGGATGCATTCCGGCCTATATTCTATTAAAAATGTAGATGGAAGAAAAGGAACCGTAAGCTAGTGGGATCGGGGAACAGGACCCCTACCTTCCCCTTCCTACGTCACTGGTGGCAACAGATGTTCTGGAACAGTTTGTGCACTTGCCCACCAGCGCGCCCTGCCCCCCAATCCTGAATGAGCTATTTAGTGGCGCTGCTAATGTTACAATATAAAACATTTAGCGGACACTCTTATCCATGGCAACAGAATGGATGCTAGGTTCTTGGCTTCCTTATGATTCTCGACGACTTTTGGTAATGCATTACCACGTGGTCGTCTTGCTTACTGTAAAGTGCTCTGGATTAAGAGCTTCTGCTAAATGCCTAAATTGCAACCAACTTCAAAAGTATGCGATCGTTAAAATGGTCCTCCGAACCCTGGTCAACTTACGACATGGTCATGTAGATGGAGTGAAGAAAGCTTTAAATGCAGCAAAATAACTACTGAGATACCAAGTAAACATCAAACCTAGCATCTGTAAACACGTGAACAAGCAAACGGCATGACTTCCTAAATGTGAATAAGTACCCAACAGAGGCACATCTGCATGGTAACTAGCAGCAATTGAAAAATTGTGACGAAGTGATTGCAAAAAAACAAGAGTGTTGGGGGTATAGTTAACTGTAATGCTATGCTGTGGTGTTAAACTGTTTACCACTTTGTTTTTGTTGGCTTAGGAAAATGTTTGTCGGGGGTCTCAGCTGGGACACGAGTAAGAAGGATCTCAAAGATTACTTCTCTAAATTTGGTGAAGTGACAGACTGCACCATAAAAATGGACCAGCAGACAGGCCGGTCAAGAGGGTTCGGCTTTATTCTCTTTAAAGAAGCAGTTGCAGTAGATAAAGTGAGTTGAAACGACGTTTTTTTAATGTTGTGTATTGTGTAATAAGCAGTGTGTTCAGAAGGGAAACTTAACCATGCACATTTCCAATAGGTCCTTGAACAGAAGGAACACAGGCTAGATGGTCGACAGATTGACCCTAAGAAGGCAATGGCTATGAAGAAGGAGCCAGTCAAGAAGATCTTTGTTGGAGGCCTCAACCCAGACACAGACAAAGATGTTATCCAGGAGTACTTTGGCACTTTTGGAGAGGTAAGGTCCTAATGCTCAAACAACTGCGGCCTATTTTCTTTTTCCTATTTCTTGGTGAAAATAACATGTTCAGCTTGTAGATCGGCTGTGTTCGGCGCACAGCAAATGGATGAGGCTTGAAGTGGCTACAGCAGAACTGTCTTAATGAATGCCTTTCATTGTTTTATCGTCTTTCAGATCGAAACGATTGAGCTCCCGCAAGATCCAAAGACGGAGAAGAGGAGGGGATTTGTTTTTATCACGTATAAGGAAGAGAATCCAGTCAAAAAAGTTTTGGAAAAGAAATTCCATAATGTCAGTGGGAGCAAGGTAAAGAACAATTGTTTTTAAAAATAGAATTCATGCATAATGGCAAAATGTCCATGACTTCAGTCTAATGTCTATGCATGTCTTGTGTGGTGTTGCAGTGTGAGATTAAAATAGCCCAGCCCAAAGAGGTGTACCAGCAGCAGCAGTATGGCGGTGGTCGTGGAGGTGGCGGCGGAGGCGGTGGTGGTGGTGGAGGAGGAGGAGGATATGGGGGGCGTGGCAGAGGACGTGGAAGTGAGTGTCCATCCATTACTTTATTTACCAACAATGCCAACTGCTGGTGTGTGTGTCTTTTAGTACTGCCATTTCTATTGTATTGCTATATTTGTGTATTTTCTCATTTTGATACAATGTTTGTATCAAAACCAAGATTTATACTTGTATATTAGGATGCAACGGCCGTATTATGTTAAACTTAATTTTGTATATATCTAATTTATTGCCCTTTTCTCACCTTGCAATGTTGGGAGTCGAAACCCAAGAATCTGACCCGGTTTAATCCTTTATATGTAGACTTTGTAAGTCCTATTGACGACTAGTTAAATATGAAATGGTGTGAGATGTCTCGTGTCTCCTGTCGTTTCCAGGCGGCCAGAGCCAGAACTGGAACCAAGGATACAACAACTACTGGAACCAGGGCTACGGCTATGGACAGGGCTACGGACAAGGATATGGATATGGCAGCTATGGCAACTATGACTACTCTGCTGGATATTACGGCTATGGGGGTGGCTACGACTACAGTAAGCGATAACTGCCCCCAGCGAGAAAAACGTAATTTTCTTGGTCGTTGTTGTACAGAAGCACTCAGTCCCTTTTTTTTCCTTGTCCTCCAGACCAGGGCAATACAAGCTATGGGAAAACTCCAAGACGTGGAGGCCACCAGAGTAGCTACAAGCCATACTGATCACAAGTAGTGCAGGTATGCATTTTTGCATCATCTATAGTAACATGACAATCTAGCTCTAACCATTAGTGCCTTTTTGACTCAAAATTCTTCCATCTAGTCTTAAAACTCATTCAAACATTGTGGTGGTGAATGGGGGGCAGGGGGGACTGTGTCATGGGGTCTAGAATCATTAATTGTGGATTCATTCCATGTGCCAATCATTAAGATGCATCCCTACAAACACTACTGGATCAATAAGGGTTGAGGTGGTGGTGGTAGTAGGGTTTTCATTGGGGTGCTAGCTAGGTAATGCAGCTACTGGTCTTGTCCCCTCCGGTTGTGTCTGTGTCCATTCTGTAAAGATCTGTAAAGCTCATTCATGTTCTTGCCTTTCTGTAACTTATGTTGTATACATTTATTTTTTTAGTAACACTGAGCACCGTGTTTTTTCTCTTAAGGTCTAAAGTAAATAAGAGAAGGAACCCATGGTCCAACCACAGCCATCATGGGCTCTGGCTTTTCCTTTGGAGTTGGCAGAAATTTGGACTCATGCTCCATATGTACAGATCAAGTGAGGAACTGGGGAAGCAAATGTCACTTTTCCACTTTTTATTTTATATTGTTTTGTGTCCATTTACATTTCCAGCAATGGAAGTGTTATTTTTACTGTACTTTTTGGTACCTTTTTTTGAATCTAATGTATTGTATGGTTGTATTTTACATGTCTACTGGATTTACCAACAAGCAAGGAGCAGAGCTTTTGAAGCTCAAGAATAAAACAAATTTTTGCATATTTTTTTTTTCTCTTTGGTGTTTGTAGATTTTTAGTTTTTCTTTCCTGAGTGTTTGATGCGAGCTGCATGGCTTCAGATGTGGGGTGAGGAAAGACGGATAAGGGATTTAACTAATCAAAGGGTTAATTGTAAGTGTGTTAAGTGAATGTTTGCAGTTGGTTAAGTAGACAAGGACAACCAGTTCTTTTTTTTTTTCATTTCATTTTTTTTTTTTGCTTTGGCTTTTAAAAGGAGATTCTTTCCCATCATGTCTGCAATTTTAAGTGGCTTTACTAGTGTTATGATACAACCGAAAGCAAGCCTGTTTAAATGTAAGAGGGCACTCCCTCTCTCACTGGAAACTCATTCCTCTAGTGTCTTGGGCAAATTGGTAGAAATAAACTTTTGATTTATATTACACATGGATCCTTTTGTTATTATTTGTAAAAGTAATGTTAAATGTTTTGTACTGTTAAATGGCTTGCTTGCTTTTTTTTTTGTCTTGGATAATGGTAAAGTTCCTACGGATGCCTTTGGATAACTGGCAGAGTGCTTCACTTGCTGCTGGATATCTGGCTAAGATTTTGTACTCACCCCCCCTGCTAGGTGTGAACCTCCAGTATTTTTGGTATGTTTACTGTGAAAAGGTCCAGGAGATTTAAGGTTTTACTCTGGTAAGTTCTTATTCCCCATATTTTAAGAATGTCGCAGAGACGGTTGCATATAGAATGTGTCTTTATTTTCTTTTTGCTACGACGGATGCAAGGATGTGAAAGAGGCAGGATAAACTGTATTTAAAATGTTTATTGAGGTTTGGCTTAAGACATTTCCTATGAAAAGCAACCATTAGTGTTGCAGTACAAGTGTTTCTCTTGCTTTGGTCTCAGACATTAAGTCTTGATCACAGTGGCTGTGTTTAATGTGGTTCAATCAAATGACTACAGAACACTGGCAATGGAATGGCCTGTATATTCAAGTAGAAATGCCTGAAAAGAACAGAATAGAATGAAGTGTTACTTTAGTAGTGTACTTTAGAAAGCATCACAACTCCAGAGGAGATCAACTGAGCCTCCAATGTTAGTTGACATGGGCACTTGCTTTTAGCGATGCCCCAGTTTACAGTATTAAAACATCACTAGTCTAATGGTGTTGCCTCCCTGTCCGGTCTGTAGCTGTCGATAGAAAGTTAGGTGTACAGTTTGAAGGAATTGGTGAGTCGGTGATCTTATGTCCACTCAATGCTACAGTGTATTGCATCAAATGGGCAGAGTTTTTGTGAGCTCACAAGGGTTTTGTGTTAAGATGACATTTGAACTGTGACAACTACGGGTCCCCTATTATGGAGGTACAAAGTGAACATATTCTGCCATAGGAAATACCAGTATGAAAGGTAATGAAATTGTTTTGAGATTGGAGTGCATTTTACCAGTTGGTGAAGTCAACTGGATTATCAGAAAATAATTGATACTCCATTTTGACTTCACCAACTTCTTCATAAATTATGAAGATGCCTATATCTCTACCTCTGAACCTTCTGAATGTGACCAACAGCTATTAAATGTTTTTCTACAGGATTTACAAACCTGTAAATGTCTTCATTTTTCCTATTTAAGGTCCTGGGTCTCCATATCTGGGGAAAAATTGAACATTGATTGCTTAATCATGAATTGAACTGTACGATAATCTTGTGCTTCTATAATTTATACCTTTTTAGGTGTTGCAACTTTTTCTCTTGGTACTTCTGATTTGTGTCTGCATACTGACCTTAGAGTATATATTAAGGTACTGACGTACTGTAACATTGTATGATGTCATTGTCTCACCTGTGAGGATGTGGTCGATGCTATGTGCTACCAGCTCAGCATCTTCCATACTGAAGCACATGGGCGGTTTAAACTTAACGACACTCTCCCATGGTCCATCTGTGCTGACACAAATCCGCTCCTTTTTCAGCCTGCAATACAAATAGATAAGATTCCCAAAGCAGAGACCAAAAATTGAGGGCACCAACTGTTTGGTCATGACCCTTTATTTCTACAGTAAGGCTTGATTTGTACTTGTACTGCCATTCTGCCAATGTTGTTCTGTAGCTCACAAATGCCTTGCAGCATGGATCCGTAAGCTTTTATATTGGCCAATTTTGGCGTGATGTCAGATTTATAACAAGTATAAATCAGTGTTGACCATCACCTCTTCACCACCCTTGATGCAACATCCGTGGCTGGGGTCTTCAGCGCTCTGTCTGACACCAGCTCCAAGCCCACAAATAGACCGACCCCTCTGCAAAGAACCAAGGATTACAAGTGAAAAGCAGTCAGTGACAGTGCTGTACAGATTCAGGCTGTTAAATTCATCATCAGTACATCATTTTGTAATACTATGAATTGCTAGTTGATACTGTGCTCTTACCGGACATCTCCAATGATTTGATGTTTAGTTTTCAGCTTTGTGAGCAGGTCTTTGAGATGCCCTCCCACTCTGGTGGAGTTCCCTCTTAGGTCCTCTTTCTCGATGACGTCAAGAACTGCCAAGCCAATGGCACACGACACTGGGTTACCTCCAAACTGCAAGAGGTCGGACGGAATGGAATTCCCTAATTGTTTTTAGCACGTATTAGAAAAAGAAAATGCTGTCCAACATAGTTGGGGGGAAAAAAAACAAAGCACGGTCCAATAACCATGTCATGGCCTGTGGATCTATCATGACAAGTCTCCCATTAATGAGAGACGGTGGGATTTGTGATTTGCAAGATTTGCAAGATTTGATTTGTAGTAAGCGCTGTAGGAAAAACTAGCTCTTCCAGTGTGTGTGTGTGTGTGTGTACTCAACTGTGCATACGTGTGTGCGCATGTACGTGCGTGTGTTAATATTAACCATATGCAGTACTAAGTTGGCCTGCTAGCAGTGTGAACAAAAAACTTGGGTTGTACTGAACTGA
The DNA here is from genome assembly GCF_964188405.1 of Protomyctophum parallelum. NCBI lineage: Eukaryota > Metazoa > Chordata > Actinopteri > Myctophiformes > Myctophidae > Protomyctophum > Protomyctophum parallelum. Next base: position 41,330,862 of record NC_139711.1, on the reverse strand, counting down.
AAAATTACCTCCAGACCGGCAAACACAGACCCTCTATGTAAAAATATATGGCTATTCTCATTAAGAGCCTCTACAGCAGTGCTCGTTGGGCACTGGCCTACTTGTAAATGCATGCCCCACCTAGATATTATTTCTGTGTCCCTTTTATGCCCATATATGGAGTTCTTTGTCAGGCATGCCCAAATGTGGAGTCTATGCAGACGTCAAAATGATGTCAGAATAGGCCAGCTCCATATTTGGACAATGGGCAAGGGCCCCTGTCCAGACCCAGGCAGAGGCCTTTTTGGGGCGGTTCTGGACAACCGTAGGTCCGACCGACTCGACACAGGCTACTGCACCCCCTGTGGTGGTGTGGAGCGTGTGTGTTGGATTTGAAATCGGTGGGGCGAACGGTTCCCGAGTTACGTGGATTACACACGTACGTACAGACAGAGACTTGGTGCATTTATAGATCGATAGATAGATGCTGTAAAATTTTTGACACATGAACATTTTAAAGATTTCTTTCCCCCAAATTTGACCTTTAGTGAGTTTAATGTATGTGTTACAGATTGATGACTAAATTGGTAGCATGGACTTATTTTATTCCCGCTGATCTGTAATAGTCACCGTGTTGAAGTACTCCACGCCAGTGGCAGTGAAAGCTCCAGCAATCTCTACCGTGGTTGCCACACATGCCAAGGGGTGCCCGTTGCCCATGGGTTTCCCCATTGTTACTATGTCAGGGCTGAAATCCTCTCCCTGCAGCTCAAAACCCCAGAAGTGACTTCCCACACGTCCAAACCCTGTCTGCACCTCGTCCGCCACAAACACCCCCCCTGCCGAGCGGACATATCTGTGAAGAAGAGAGAAATCCAAATCATTATGTTTTTGTCCCAGGATTCAGGAAATGTCGATTGTCGAAGATGAAATTGCTCCACTTCACTCATGTCTTAGGGTTAGTTCAGATTTTTAGACTTAATGCTGTATGAAATACTTGCCATTTATAAAGTGGTTGCAAAGGTATTAATTGATTGCCGTGGTTCTGGTCTGTTTTTTTTGTGAATATTACCGTATTGTGCCGAATATGAGACAACTCTGAAACTATACAAAGTTTATAAACTTAAGCAAGGTAATCAGGCAATCAATACCCTTGCCACCACTATATTAATGGCAAGTATTTCCTCCAGCTTTAAGTAAAACAAATCTGAATGAACCCTTTAAGAGTGACTACTGAGGACTCACTCGGCTACTTTAGTTGAGTATCCTTGTGGCAGGATGATTTGCCCTCCAACGCTTGGCAATGACTCTGCGACAAATGCAGAGATCTGTTGAAAATGAGTTGAAAGAAAAAAAAGAGAAATTATACATTGATCACCATGAATAATCATAACACTATTTGGCCATGCAGTGGCTTCACATGTGGTTCTACATTATGCATTACTGCAGTTTGCAGTACTATTAGCAAACTGAATTGTACTAAATCGTACCTTCCTGCCTTTCCCTTGCACCTCGTCTATTTTGTCTTTCACAGTGGCAGCATATGCTTCGGCCGGGTTGGGGTGGTCGTCTTTATATATTCCTCTGTAGGTGTCTGGCAAGGGTACCTAGGAGAATGATGTGTACTATTTTGTCATGGAAAATATTCACTGTTGGTCAGCAGTTCCAAATGATGCTTATGTAAGCTTACACACCACATGAACCCATTCTTTCTGTCCTGCCAGTTTCCGGAACTTGTATGGACTAATGTCGATGAGAGACATAAGGTGTCCATGGTATGCACTGGTATAGAAGGAGAGTTGTATTGTAATTGATATATTTATTTGTACGTTTTATTGTCTATGTCAAAATGACAGTAAAAAAAACCTCTAAACTCACTGGTCGAGCACAATGACATCTTCGTGTTGTGTGTACTGCTGTGCCAGGCGGAGAGCGAGATCGTTGGCCTCAGACCTGTTGGGTGAATGAATGGATAAATCACCTTCAATAGGGAGGCAGTGGCTCAGGGGTAGAGTGGCCGGTAGAGCAGCTGGATGGGAACCATGAGGTTACCAGTTCGATCCCGAAGTGTCCTTGAGCACTGAACCCCTAATTGCTCCTGATGTGCAGGTTGGCGCCTTGCATGGTTTCCGCTGCCATCGGTGTGTGAATGGGTGAATGTAATGCACAATCTATGTGAAGCGCCTTGGATAAAGGCGCTATATAAATGCACCATTTACCAATGTCATGCTATATAGAATTTCATAGACTAGAGGAAGGAAACCAAGGACAGACAGAGCAGTGACATGCAAGACGTGATGGGATGGGTTTAGATTCAAACCTGGGTCCTCACGGTCGTCATCCTTGTGTGCCAGTTTATTCATTTATATTCTGTATTTGCGTTTTTTTGGCAGCAATATATTAGAACCCCAGACTCCCAGTCCCAGGGCATACACTCTAGTAGTCTAGTAGTCTAATTCACTGCACATGCATTTATCAGCAGCATGTGGCAAATACAAATATTTAAATCTTTAATCACTTTGTGTGCACCACCACTGATGTAATCTCCTCGTCTGGTTCTGACAGACAGGTAATGTGTGCAGGCTGGGTGGTGTGTGACAATCCGGTTGAAGTATTCCTTCGGTACGGCGACTGCGGCGGCGGGCCCGGGAGAACAATAACGCGACACGGGACATGTATCACGCTAAAGATTCACTATAAGTTTATTACACAACAGGGAACATATATAGTGCTGGATCATAATGACGTGACCACAAGATATGAGACAAAATAACGTGCCTACTGCAGCAAGGCTGACCTCGCTGTCGCTGAGATGTCTCTCGTAGCCACAGTTCAGGCAGTACACAATACATATCAAGTACACTGTATCTCAAGTTCAAGTACACAGACATGGGCAACTCATGATCATTATAACAACCACCACTCACCCAGAGTTGACAAAATAGAAGACACACAGCTTGTCAGGCAGTGTGGCAGCCAGGCGTTCTGCATAGAGGGTGATATTGTCGTGCAGGAAGCGTGAGTTTGTGTTCAGTAACTCCATCTGAGCTGCTGCAGCTTGTGTGATGCTGGGGTGACAGTGGCCCACTGGAATAGACAAACACCAAGTTATACAAAGTGTGCCCACTAGAGGGCAAAATTGAATTGAGAATGTTGTGTTGATTGATTTATTAACAGTTTGCAGAATTACGTTACATTTCATTTAGTACAAGTCAATACAAAGACTGTTAACTGTGAGTGGACGACGCCATAACGCATTACACTTGTTTGTTTACAGCCATAGACCACGTCATGTGACTCAATTTCCTCGTCGAGTTGAACGAGTTCGGAAGTTGTATCGATATGTTTATAAAAAACAAACATGTTGCTCTATTTAAAAACAGTTTGATGGGGTTTTACCATGCTGAACGTTGCTGATGCAGTCTAAATACCGCTGGTCGTTCTCGTCATACAAGTATTGACCCCGAGCTCTCACTATTTTCACTGGGTCATCTGAATAAAACAGTCTACAGGACGATCTGGGAGAAAAACAACAACAATACATTTAATAGCTCTTCTTAATACGGTGTAACACGGCTGTTATTAACATTGACATAAACAGACAGTCTTGATACTAGTTTTAGATTGCCGTTATGAATGCTAGCAGGATAGATAGAAATCAGTTCACTGTGACAATGTGATTGTTTACCTACCCGATGTATTTCTTTCTCATCGCAAGAGTCTGTTCTTTTCGGAACTTTTCTGATGATGCCATTCTCGAGTCGATGCTCTGTCATCTGTCTGGGATGAATTAATTACACGGCTCCACGTTGAGGGTCGATCGGTTCGTTCTTCTAAGTAAACAGCGTAGTAAAGAGTACAGTAGGAGTAGACCATAGCGTTATGGGAGTAATAATACAGTAACAAACCTCTCTACGCATGCGTCTTCCTGAATCATGGCTGCTATATTTGTTTGGTGTTTTACAAATCACGTTTTATATAGGCTTACATTATATAACACAACTATATCTTATTCACGCCTTTTTTATATACTGACAGAAATCAGGACTTTAGTTATTAAGCCTGTCTGTGGGGTTTCTTTACATTTCCGAGCTATTTTAATGTTGTTTATTCAGGAATCCATTGGTAGCGGACCAGGCCAGGGGGAGGAGGAGGCTGCTAATGTTATGCATGAAATACACTAAAACAGTCTTTCATTTGACAGCAAATGCAATGACAACACAGCGATAAAACATATCCACGTGTACAGTTAATGTTACAATGGGTCATCGTGGGTCTCACAGACGAAGATCTTAGTGGATTCGGCGGACGCGTTTCATTGGCACTCGCACCCTCCGCAGATGGTTCCGTCCGAAAGCTATAAATAGTGCGCGAGGCCGTGCCGTGGCTCGTCCAGTGTGCGCGTGCAGCCAGCTTTGCGGTTGCTAAGGAGACACGGGAGGGCCAGGTAATGCATCAGTTTGGCTGTGTGTGTGTTAGCTATAGTAGTGTGTGGCTGACGTAAACACCTCCGCATCGTATAATAAATAGACCTAAACGTGATGGAGTCGCTCGTGTGTGTGTTTGTAGATCCGTGCGCTGTTCTGTACAACGGTGTAGCATTGATGACAACACGGTGGGGAAGCAGTAAACAGGCCTTAATGTTGCCACTAGGGCTAGCTATAGCCGATGTAGCTCAGCCCCAGCTAGCTCTGATTGGGTTGAACGCTATACACAGGGTCAGTTCAGTTCCCACACAGGCTGGCTGGGGCTGCATCATGATGTCCAGATGCTATGTTAGTTTGTGTCAGCGTCTGGTTTTAGACTAGTCTGCACTTCGTTGGAAAATAACCGTTGGTGCAGATTAACGGTTAACAGTTTTCACACAATTGCTATTTCCTTTTTTTTTTTTTTCTTCTTTTTTTTTTAAGCGATGACACCCAGTTATCTGAAGTCAACCTGCAGTGTTCCTGTTTTATTTTTTAGCTTTAACTTGTCGTATGCAAACCTCAAACGGTTTAGCAGTCAGCTAACCTGTTTTTCAGCAAGCAGTTAGAATTAACACTGGTTTAATGAGGAAGAGGTGGGGGGGGGGGGGGGTGGTGTCATTTGACTTGATTGTCACATTCATGGTCGTTTGGCATTAACTTCCTTTTACCTAGTCAGATCAGGTCAATGTTTAAAACCCAATGAATGTCCATGAGCTAAACTGCACATTGTACAAGGGTTCAAATCACCTGGCTGACTGACAGATGTGCAAAGATCTTTTGGCTGTTTTAGAATGGATGACACATTTGTTAGCTTAGTTATTGATCATATATGTGTGTATATAAATATATATTTGCAGTCTTTGAAAGTCCCTGCTCTATGAGGGATATTTGTAAAGAAGGGCTTGGTGTACTGATGATGACAAAGCTAGGCAAGTGGAATCTCATGTGGCAGTATAGGCTACTTGTAACACTAATACTGTAGCAAGCAACATGGTTGCCACATGGAAAAGGCCCAGCCCCAGAGGGCCTCCTCTGACTCTCTACAGAAAGTTCTGAGGGAAATAAATACCCTCAACGCCTAAAGCATAGCAATGAATAGTCTCAGCTTTGTCATTTAATTTCACCATGGACACCCCTTATAGTTTTACTTTAGGTGTCAAAGGTAAAAGTTGTGTGCCATCATGATTTCCTTAGAGAGCAGTGCAAAGGTTGAAATGTATCGTCAGGATGTTGTATCGCGGCCAGTGTTAAGTTTGTTTCCTAGGGTGTGTCTTACTTTCACTTACTACTATTAGATCTTGTATAGAAGTCAACTGACGCACGCAGTGACGTGTTTCCATTAAATGAAACTTAAAATGAAATTCAGAAAATGCCACCTTGGGCCTGTGAGGTTGTTTGTCTTTGCGTTGATGCACGTCTTTGTGGTCTGTTGTTCGGTGTCCTGTGCATTCTCCTCTTCACCCTGGCCATTTTTTTTAGACCACTTTGGATCCCTCTTGTCCACTTTTTTCCTCTCTTTTGTCTGCCTCACAGAGCAGCTATGGCATGCTTTCAGCCCCGCTCCCCCTTCATTTTTTTTTTCACACACACTTCCCCCATCCTCCCCCTCTTCCTCTCTCGGTCTCCTTCCCCCTTCCATTCTCCTCTGTCCTAAAGCGAGCGCCAGGCTCCTATCACGTCTTGTAAATTGGACCCACTTGGCTTTCATTGCCGTGGCATTCCCCAAAAGCTTTTCCTGTGTGCACTGTGTGCGTACTTAAATATCTGAGATGGGCCCTTCTTTATCAGATGGCCAATGGTCATACTTTTCATTGAATGTATGAAATGGAATGTGGAGTGTTTCTTTGTCCTTGGGCCTTGAGCCACCTGTATGCTTTCTGCCTTTTGTAAAAGTGGAACCTATCAAGAGTGCCTCATGTGCACGTAAAAGACAGAACTGAAATCTCTGCCTTTTTTTTTATATAGCAACATTTGTAACCTTCATGTATACTTTATTGCAGGGGTTCTCAACCTGGGGGTCGCAACCCCTTGGGGGGGGGGGGGGGTTGCCAATGCAACTGAATGCGACTGGCTGGAAAATGGAAATTTAGAGTTTACATAGTACATGCATAAACGTTCCTTAACGATTCTATCTGGTTTCAGTATACTATTTATGATGCATTTTCTCTATTAAGGTTATTGTAGTGGTCAGTTTGTATTGGGGTGGGGCGGGGGTCGTGAGGCATGGCCAAAGCATTTCTGGGGGTCCCGAGCCAAAAAGGCTGAGAACCCCTGCTTTATTGCGCCTGACCTTCAAGCTAACAATGTGTTACAGTCTTGGAAGATCGCATAATTCCACATGTCTGCATATTAAATGGCAATTAAATATTTTGACATTTGTCATAAAATAAACACACCTGCAACCGATGAACCGTGTGTTTAATTTCCTTTGGGATTATTATTCATGTGTTTTACGTCTTCTACATAGCTCGTCACTAGCATGTCTTAACGTAGCTGCTATGGAAGACAGCCAGAGCCATACATACTGTAAGTTTAGCCACTTTGCTTTTCATACCTGGATTTCTCCTCCATTGCCTGTCCTTTCACCAGGAGAAGTGAAGATGACCGTGGCGTTGTGAGAGAGCCAGTCAGTCTGGCTGGTTGAGGTGTGGAGGGGACACCACAGACCTCGCCAGGATCCTGACAGACCCCTGTACCTTTTTCCTCCTCCTCACCGTCATCTCTCCGGGGGTCCAGGATCCTGACAGACCCCTGTACCTTTTTTTTTCTTCTCCTCCTCACCGCCATTCCTCCCGGGGTCCAGGATGGTGACTCTCATCACAGAGCAGCTCCGGAAGCAGAGTTTGGAGGAGCACAGTCACAAGGCCTTCTCCTTCAATGTGAATGTGGTGAGTAGAACTTCAGTTCTACAAATGTCTTCTAAATCTTGACAGTTTTCTGAAAAACCTATGTTTCTATATATATATGTAAGAGGTGCAAGTCGAGAAAAACCTTCCAAGGAAGGAACTGCACACTCCAGGGAACAGAGATGGACAACTTACTGCATCAAACTTATTTATTAGCACGACGCGTTTCGCCGTGAGCTTCGTCAGGTGCTATATATATATATATTCAAATATTTGCGGCACATTTTCACGATTCTTCAGAAATAGCTTGTAGATCTGCTATGTTTCAATAGCTAAAGTAGAACATAATGTTTAAAACACCAAAAGGGGTTCCTGCCCAGAATGGGTTAAACCACTTACTATGACTACTTTTAAGTATATTACATTTTTAAGTAATCTTTTGTCATTTCAGTCTTTGCCTGCAGTGGGATCCAGCCCTACTATCTCCTGGAGTGCCTATGGATTGACTCCAGGTAAGTCCATGGTTATGAACTGAATATTTTCATTGGCTTCAATATATAGATCCTATCTCAACCTTGGGGAGGGGCAATTCTAAATGATATATTGTCTCTTTATTGTTAATGGCGTTTAATGTTTGTGTTGGCACCGTTTGTTTTATATCACCATTACATAATCTAATCAACATGAGTTAGACTTTCATATATTAGCTTATTACTACTACATGTTTTATAACTTATCTTGTATTGGCTAGTTATATTTGCATACTGTATTTTGTACTACGGTATATTTGTTGGACTTCATTAGCATAGTCTGGCGGCGTTTGTCACACCAACATTTCACTGCATATGTGTGACAAATAAAATCTTGGATCTGTCTTCTGGCATTCCCAGAGAGCAGTTTGGCAATGTACCCCTCATCCAGGGCCCATCTCCTGGAATCCTCCTCTGGCCTGTCCCCTCTCCACCCCCTAGGGCCCCCTGTCCCAGTTGGAGATTGTCTCTACCGACCTCAAATTCCCAGCACCTCAGTCACTGACCTGGCCTCCCAGAGCTCCCCACCCCCACCTCCCAAACGTCACTGCCGCTCCCTGTCTGTCCCGGAGGATCTGTCTCGCTGCCGTTCCACCTGGCGCCCCTGTGCCTCCAAGGTGTGGACCCCGGTTAAACGCCGCAGTCAAAGTGGAGGAGTGGCTTGTTTGGCGTCCGGTGCCTGCTCCGGCCCCCTCCGAGGCCCCAGCTCCTCTCTTACGTCCTCGTCCGTGCACTCGTCCTCCAGCCCCACATTCTTTAGCCTGGCACTGTCGTCTGACTCCCCGCTACCCTGGAGCTTTCCCTGGGACCCCTGTGACACGCTGCGGGGGGCCTGCTCCACCTTCTTCCCAGCCCCCTCCTCCTGCTCCTCCTCCCCGGCTCCTCTGGCTTCGTCTCGCTCGCTGCTGCGCAGGCGCTTCTCCCTGTCCCCCGTGCACATCCAGGAGGCGTCTCTGCTCCCCCTGCCTCCGCAACCCTCCCCGGTTTCTGCCCTGATCCCCGGCTGCTGCGCCACGGAGCCCCATGGAGCCCCCTCCCCTTCTCCCACCTCGGCCTGCAGCACGCCGTCTTCCTCTAGACGCGCCCTGCGCCCGGTCCTCCCGCGATGCCACTCTCAACCCTGTGACATGCGTAAGCCTCGCCTGAAGAGACGCCATGACTCAGATATTCTACCCTGTCCCCGGCCTGGCCTTGACTTCAGCAAGATGACTCAGGTGAGCATAATGCTGCAGCCAATAGGGGTGCTTATTATAATTTGTATCGTTATTAATATTTGGTCTACCGGTATATATTTTTTACTTTTACCTTGCCGTATTGAATTTTACATGAACTTTATACTTTGAAACCTTTATTTATTCTCGAAAGAGCAATTGAGGTTCTCCCTCATTTTCAATGCTGACGAGATTACATGCATTATATAAAACAATTAAAGACATGCAGGTATAAAACACAAAACAAAACTTCATGTAAGGCAAAGACGTATTATATAGACAATGAGACAAAACGTAAATTAAAAACAGTTACATATTGAGGTAGGGAGGTTCAAAAGCAGGTTGTTACTTGATGTTATGCTCTCAGTTGATTTATAAATTCTATGTATTTACACATTTTTAATTAATGGCATTAATCAATCGGATATTATGGCATGGCTCTGTAGCATGTCCCCACGATTTATGTTTATTTGAGATATTTCAAACAAATTATAACTAATAAAAATGAAAGATACGCCCGCACACTGATTATATAGTAATCTGCTCTAAAGGGCAACGTTTCAATCCCTACGGACCGTCTTCAGGCAACCAAATTATAACAAATTAGAAACATGTTAGCAGTGTATTTGGTTGCTTTCTGGTAGTTTGCTTTGCCATGAAAAGCAACTCCACCACCACCAAGGCCCTTAGTTCCCTGCTTCTGTCCCCACAGTCCCAGTGTGTTTATGTTGGGATCATTAGTGAACAGAACTGGGCCTCTGGTTCCCTGACCTCAACCACAATCAACCCCCCCCCCCCGTACCCCACCTACTGTATGAAGCAGCATTGCACTCACATTCCTGTTTCCATCAGACGAGTCCGGCCTGCATTGGGTTCTGTGGTGTGATGTTAGTACTGGCACTTTCACCCCACTTCCCTGACCCACTGTGTGTTTTTGGGCTGGCCCCTGCATTCCTGTGCATCTGGCCACTGGAGTCTGCTATGCCTGTCGAATATTTCCCCTGAATGCAGCTTTCTAACCCTATTAAAAGAAATGCCACCGCCATTCATGGTAACTTCCTGGTTTGTTTAGTGATGTCATCACCTTTCCTCATCGTTCTTGTTTATGACGTAGGAAAGGCGTTGTGTAGATCTTCTTGTTCTGCTGCTGTGTTGCAACATAAAAGATGGTGCATTTTGAGAAAGGGCCAGCTAGAATACAGTTTCAGAACGGCTGCACATGAACCGTAAAAGCTTTGAGCATTCTGATTTCCATGGTAAAGCGATCTACACACTGACTGACTGTGCGTACCATGTGACTCGTCCTTCACATGATGGCCCACACGGCAGTGTGTTGATTTTTAACCCATTCTGAACGGGAACCCATTTTGGTGTTAGCATCATGTTATGCTTTAGCTATTGAAAAATAGCAGATCTACAAGCTCATAGCGCGCCACCGAGTGGCGCGCTACGAGCTTGTAGGTCTGCTATTTTTGAAAAATCGAAGAACGACTGACATTTTTAGAATCTGATCTCAGGTCAGAATGGGTTAATCAGACCCAGTGTGTGTCCAGTGGAAACCTCGTATGAATCTGATCTCAGGTCAGAATGGCTTAAATGACGTTCAGTATGGTGTCATGGGGACATATCTGCTCACCCTATGATGGTGTGTCTGCATGGTCTCATGTAACGTCTCTGTGCTTTGCAGATCGGTGGTGGCGGAGCAGGTGGCTGCATGATGCTGGAGCACCTAGCCCTGCAGGGGGAGCGGCGATCAGCCTTTTCCCCCGCAGACTTCCTGCTGGGACGGACCAGTATCGTACCGTTGAGCGAAAGTGAGGAGGAGGAGGAGGAAGAAGAGGACAACGTTAAAAGAAAGGGGAGTACGATAGACGGACAAAAGATAGTTTTTGAGAGAGACTGCACAGAACTGGACTTGAACCTTATAGAGGAGAATTGATGCCTCCTCCTTGGTGCTGCTTTGTGTGCTCAAACGGCATTTCTCACCATGTTATTCACACGTAGGCTACGCACACTCTTCTGGCAGAACCCTTGGGAACCTGTTGCCCCTCTGTAGGCATGCATCAGGGCCCTTCATAATGCCCCCCCCCCGCCGCCCTCTCCACGCCCTCAAAAAATGCCAGATATTGTCATTTGTCAACAAATTCAGCAAATTCATTACTCCCAACATTTCACAAGAATGATGTCATAGTGTCTTCCATCATGACACTCCGTTGGTAAATCTGCACGAGTAAATAAGTGCGTTCACATGCACAGCACACGGTATTCTGGCTAATAATCAATATTGCGGTTAAAAGACTCGTTCAGGATAAGCCATTTATTATTATGCATCTGGATCACGCACACGCACACGCGCACACACACACACACACACACACACACACACACACACACACACACACACACACTATATTGTAAATATTGCCATAGAAAACCTTCCAGTAAGCAAAAATGTAATGTTAAGGCAGGTGCAGTATATACATTAATCCCAGCTAATATTTGCATATCTTGTATTTGTCTGTATGGAAATGAGCTTATACAAGTTGTGGTATCTGTATATCTTATGGTGAATTTGGAAAATATGGTGGAGAGAATTTGGGGAAAAGCAACATTCCACATGACAAACATTGGTTTAGGATGTATAGCGCCATTTAGACATCGTCATACAACTGTGTAATCATAGCTCTACAAGCTCACAAGGCAATGTGAGCTAATGTAGTTTGTCTGTTTTCACGTTAACATGGCTGTGTTCCCATAGTCCTAGTCTCGTGTAGCCAGACAACTATTCCACAATCACCGAATGCTATATAGAGTCTGGAACTACACCTCCCAAAATCTGAGTAAGGAAGCTGGCATTTCCGTCAACAAAAAATATATTTTTTAAATATCTTTACATTTACCTTTATAATATCCATTTCTGCTAAGCAGCAAGCTATATATGCTTAGATTATTTCTATTTATATTAGGATAAATTTGCACGACTGTAAAGACGAAACTGAAGTGGGGAGGAGGCTTTATCGCTTCTCCAGACTGTGTGATGAAACTGAAAGCATTTGAAAATTGCAGGAGGAAACAGTCTGGCCACATGAGACTACTTTAACCCTAATGCCGAAACATGGAGCTGAGGGAACAGGGCTGACCCTGGTCACCCAATGGCTCATTTGGGTGCACATCATGAGCCACAATTTAGACCCCAGGACGATTCTACAAATTGTCTTCTAAATCCTGACAGTTCTCTGAAAAACCCATGTTTCTATGTCAGTGGTGCTCAAACTATTTCATTCTGGACCCCCAGAATTATCTGTATTTGGCCGCTGACCCCCCATCTGAAAATATGTTGTTCCAGGGACCTCCCAGAAGCAAAGATTTGAGTTAAACGTTCACTGTGAAAGAATAAATATTCAAAGATGTGTGCCACATTTTCATGATTTAAAAAAAATAGTTGTTGATGTTCTTCAATGGCTAAAGTATAATGTAATGCTTAACCCATTCTGACCGGGCACCCATTTTGGTATTAGCATCATGTTATGCTTTAGCTATTGAAAAATAGCAGATCTACAAGCTCATATCGCGCCACCGAGTGGCGCGATACGAGCTTGTAGGTCTGCTATTTTTGAAAAATCAAAGAACGACTGACATAGAAACATAGCTTTTTCAGAAAACTGTCAGGATTTAGAAGACGTTTATAGAATCTGATCTCAGGTCAGAATGGGTTAAAACACCAAAAGGGGTTCTCGCCCAGAATGGGTTAAGGCTTTGGCCTCAGCACACCTGCCTTGTGAGTGAAACAAGATGAGTGCCCCCTCCCTTCTGATCCATCCAATCTGCAGAACATTGTAACGTATCGCTCTCTCTGGTCTGTCAGCTTTTTCTTTTCCATTGCAAATTCTCACATTACACTTTCCCAAATTCACCTTTACATGCAGTATACAATCGCATCATTAAGAAAACTGAAATATCAGAATATGAATCGGCATGTAAACGCTCTCGGTCATTGAAAGCAGGAAAATATTCCAAGGGTACTTATATGGCACTTTTCAATGATTGTAAATTAGATTGCTTGTTATGATGCCCCAGTGGACAGGATACATTCCAGAATGTCATAGCAGTTCCTGAAAAGCCCATCCATGTCACCATATTGGATCTTCTACAGTCTACACCACCCAGTTTGACCCTGTGGAACACCCCAACATCAGTAATGCTTAATTTATAATCAGTCGTACAATGGTGTCGGTCAAATCTGGGTTAAAAGCTTGCTTTTCTTGTATCAAAACCCCCCAAAAAAGCTAAAACTATTGCAACCCCCCCCCCCCCCCTGTTCATATTTTCTTAGGTGTGGGAGAGTTTTTGTTGCTTGAACATCAACGCATCTATTGTCAAAGACTAGTTCTATAATATTTTGGATGATATATTAACTTGATCATGCCTTAAGCTTGAAGTACAATGGGTTCCTGATGTTTTAGTGTTCACCTTTCTCAGCCAGACAGTTGTTCCTTCCAAGGAATCATTTGCTATGATTCAGACGCTAATGAACGGGTCACACATGCACTATAACGGACAATTGATTAACTAAATCAATGCTGCAGTTGGCTCCAATAGGGCACAATGTAATAATGTACTGTACAGTGGTTACACATGTGGTGTGTGTGTGTGTGTGTGTGTGTGTGTGTGTGTGTGTGTGTGTGAATGTGTGATTAAAAAAAAAAAGAAGGAAACAAAAAAAAGCCGGTAGTGATGCAGACTTACAGAGGATTGGTGGCCTTTCGGAAAAGATTTTTAATGTGTTTTCAGATGGAGAAGTTCTTACACAATTTGTGTAATAAAATAAAGTTTAATAGTGTTTTTTTGGGGGGTTTCTTTTCAACAAATGTCCTTTTTGTCTTTTATTTAAATCGGGTATTTTTTATTGGAACATTTGGACTAGGGATGAACTGTGCTACGGTTAGTGTTAGGTGACACCTAGTGTTTGATTTAGGCATTTAAGTTGCAATGGCCCGGATTGATTCAAAACAATTCTGATAAACTTTAATGTAGATATTGTTTTTAAATTGCACCTGATTAGTATCATAATTTCAGGAAATATATGAAACACATGCATGGCTGAATTATGACAACACATGTACACTTTATTAATCCCACAGGGAAATGCAGTATTGAAGGTTAAATATTCTCGTTTTCTTGCAAACCTTTTAGATTCCATAATATACAATTCAAAAAGTGAAACTTTCATATATTCTCAATTTGTTGCGCATAAAGTGAAATATTTAAAACTTTTTTTATCTTGATTGTGGCATAGCTCATGAAAACCAACAAATCCTATCTCAAAATATTAGAATATTTTACGAATCCACAACATATTTTTTTTTAATCCAGAAATGTCAACCAAAATGTACATTAAAGGGATGGTTCAGATTTTTTTTACTTAAGCTGTATGAAATACTTTCCATTAATATAGTGGTTGCAACCTGAGTCCCGTGGTGGGAGTTCTGCTCTGGTTTTGGTGAAATATTAAGTAGTTCCGGTCATTTTGTGGGGGGCACAGGGGGCCACGCAGTAAAAGTAAATTGTATTTGTATTGTTGACCTATTTCTAATATATTAGTGCAACTTTCGTTCAGTCAGTACTTGGTCTGGGCTACTTTTGAACAAATTATTTCAGCCAGGTGATCAGCCTTTGTCTCTGTTGTTATGGAAGCCCAGGTTTGCTTTGATAACAGTCGTAAATTCATTTGTATTGTTCAGTCTTATGTCTCGCACCTTACTCTTGACAATACAGCCATGATTCTCTGTGGGGTTCAGGTCAGGTCAGTTGGCTGGTCAGTTAAGCACAGTAATACCGTGGACGATACATCTAGTCTTTTGGCACTGCGGGCAGGTGCCAAATCCAGCTGGAAAGGAAAATCAGCAGCTCCATAAAGCCCGTCAACATACAGAAGCACAAAGTGGTCTAACATATCCGGATAAATGACTGTGTTGACCCTGGACTTGATACAACACAGTGGACCAACACCAGCAGATGACATGCAGCCAAAAAATATAGCTTTTGTTTTTTATAATAAATACATGAATAATGTGGTGTGGTGTCACGTGTGTGCATGCAGGCCCACCCAGTACTGGCTTTGCCACTGACATGGCACCTCAAATCATCACTGACAATGAAAATGTAACACTGGACTCAACACAGCCATCTATCAGGATATTTTAGAACACTTTGTGCTGCCGCATGTTGACAAGCTTTATGGAGCTCTATTTGGCACCTGCCCACAGAGCCAGAACTACTAGTAACTGCTGTACTGACCATGGTAATACTGTGCTTAACTGACCAACCAACTGGCCTAACCTGAAACCCATGGAGAATCTAGGTTGTATTGTCAAGAGGAAGGTCTGAGACATAAGACTCAACAATACAAATTAACTTACGGCTGTTATCAATGCAAACCTGGGCTTTCATAATACGCCACAGGCTGATCAGCTCTCTGTGCCACGCCCCATTGATGAAATTATTTGTTCAAAAGTAGCCCAGACCAAGTATTGACTGCATATATTAATATACTTTTCAGATGGTCGACATTTCTGGATTAAATCCCAAATATTTTTTTAGTGCTCTCGTAAAATATTCTAAGATTGAGATAGGATTTTTTTTCATGCCATAATCATCAAGATTAAACAAAAAAAAAGTGTTCCATATTTCACTTTATGCGCAATGAATTGAGAATATATGAACGTTTCACTTTATGAATTATATTATGGAAGAAAATTTACTTTTGCAGAATATTCTAATTCTTTGAGATGGAGCTTTACATTTCGGCCATTTGAAAATAGCCAATCAATTTTATTCATGTGAACTGAAAAGGTTTATTTAAAGAATAAAGATCAAGATGTGTATATATATTTTATTTTAAATTACAATTGAGGTGCATCGGTCACTGTCGGTCAACATTCCGTTTTCCATGCAGTGGACGTAGCCAGGAACCACTCGACTGTGACACTCGGCACAGGACTTCCTGTGAGAACTTTTCCAATCCTCTGTGAAAAGATGTTAGTGTTCTGTGAGGTCACCGGCCCCAATGGCACAGCACAGCCCAGTGTTGAGGTCCCAGCTGACCTGCAAGTTGGACTGGTAGTACTTGTTGGGCCCTTCTTCTTCAGAGTCCAGCAAAAGCAGCCCAATGTCGATCACCACTTGGTTGGTCTCTGGACACACCTCCAGTATGACAGGGTCATAGTCGTCATAGCCACGGACCCGATGGCCCCAGGTACCACTCCTGATCATCTTATCGATGAGAATGTCATAGTGCAACGTCAACTGCTCCACACACACAGATGGCCTGTTGTGCGAATCTCTGAACGGCAGGAGCTCCATTCCTGTCAGATCTGTGACACGGAACAGCGACTCATCGACCTCAAAAGGTATAGCATGGTGCTCCACTGGCCCTGGGAGGCAGTAGTGCAGGTGTGTGTAGTTGACATATTAAGTGGGCTCACTTGCCTCTTCTTGAGGAGGTGCTATTACGGAGCCAAAGATCTTAGGCGACTGGCTATGCTCACCTGCTGGACAGAAGGAGGTGCCACTGGCTATCAGGGATGCTCGGGTGTCCCACAGGATGACCTGGTCCTTTTTCATGTGCAAGGCTGCCTGGAAGCTGAGGGTGCCACCCTTAATTTCCACACGGAGCACATGGCCATGCTCTAGCCCTGGTCCAAGGCTTACAGCGAGCCTCTCTCTGACGCCTTGTGGAAGTACCTTCCACAGCCCTCTGGTCATATTTCCACTCCCGTGCGCTGTTTTTCTAATACCAGCAAATAAACAAAACGACGAAACCACTCACCGAAACAAAGCCTGCTAGACCTTGGTAAAAGTCTATTCTCGAACCTGGGAAGCGTCTCAGGTCCCCAGTTTCTCTCTAAAATGCACTTTGTGCCATTTTAATAACGCAATGTACCCTGAATTTAACTGAGTAACGCTATCCTACACTCGCGAACCGCCAGTAATGTGATCTTGGCGGTTCGCGAGTGTAGGATAGCGTTACCGTCCTTAAATTCAGGGTACATTGCGTTATTAAAATGGCACAAAGTGCATTTTAGAGAGAAACTGGGGACCTGAGACGCTTCCCAGGTTCGAGAATAGACTTTTACCAAGGTCTAGCAGGCTTTGTTTCGGTGAGTGGTTTCGTCGTTTTGTTTATTTGCTGGTATTATAAAAACAGCGCACGGAAGTGGAAATATGACCAGAGGGCTGTGGAAGGTACTTCCACAAGGCGTCAGAGAGAGGCTCGCTGTAAGCCTTGGACCAGGGCTAGCCATGCTCGAGACATACCCCTCTACCTGTGTCTGTGGCGCCTATGGTCGATGAGGTTGCTGACGCGATCATAGGACAGCAGTGAGAGCAGGGTGCAGGTGGAGGCTTGGGCATAACGCAGATGAAGATCACGGTCGGGTAGACGCGTCTGTCGGAGCCGAAGATGACAACTTTGGAGTCGTCTCTGGGCCACTCGCACAGTGAGACGCAGGTCTTTAGGGATAAGATTGGCATCTACAAAAAGCTGCACGCGTTGGACCTGCCTGAGTTTGCTGTGCACGTTAAACTCCCACCAGTACAGATAAGAACCAACAGTGCCAAAACCCCGGTCTTTGGTGTAGTGAGAACGTATCGGCCACATTTGTTAAACCCAACAAAAGTGTGTCGCTCTCTGTCTCGCTCGGTGACAATGTTCTGCAAGGGGATTCGTACCAGAGCTGGCTGCAGTTCCCTGAACAGGTGTTGAGAAAACTTTCCTGAAAGCTTTCCGCGTGCAAGAAGCTTGACGACGTTGTCTTTTTGCACTTTCTGTTTGATATTATTATCGTCCTTCTCTGACTTGGATCTGAAGGGTGCCATGTTCGAAACACATGTGTTCGTCCTGGAGAGTTGAAGGAGGCTTAACCTCGCCACACCAGGCGAGGAGGATTTATTGATTGAAGGAGGAGCTATTTGTCTGACGCGGCTGACGCACGTAGCTGCGTGGTAGGCTGTGCAGCAGCAAATGAGAAGCAGCGACAGTGTGATTGATTTATTGATTGATTTATTGATTGATTGAAGTATTTATTAACAGTTTGCAGAATTACAGTACATTTCAAGTACACCTCAATACAAAAACTGTTAACTGTTAACACTGCTATTCTATATAGCCAAAAAACTGTGTTTTTGTGTGTGTGTGTGTGTGTGTGTGTGTGTGTGTGTGTGTGTGTGTGTGTGTGTGTGTGTGTGTGTGTGCGTGTGCGTGTGTGTGTGCGTGTGTATAGTATAAATAATAACTTTAACCACCCTGTGCTGGAGTCAGGGTGCTAAACGTTGCAATATATACAGGTATATATACTGTATATATATTTTATGGTACAGAAAGTTCAGCTAAATAAATAGCTAATAAACAGAGACACAAAATAAAATAAACTAACACACGACAAACAATAAATAAATAATATACTATACAGGGTATTTCTGCATTGCAGTACTGACAGGCCTAACCTACTTTTAAGTAAAACTTTTCCACCACTGGGATTGATATAATTGATTGAAATTGATTGATTTTTTTATTTCACAGTATGCAAAATGGGTATAGTAGTCAAATAGTAATCTCAGCGAGGCAGATGGCTTCTTGGTTAGAGTGGGTGACAATATTATCACACGAAAAGATGAAATTACCTACCTAGGTTCCATCCTGGTTCCAATCTTTCCGTGATGAAATGGCCACCAACGTAATCAAAAAAGTCAACCAAAGAACAAGATTCCTATACAGGATCTCCTCACTGGTCAACAAAAACACCTTGAAGACCCTAACAGGAGCCCTCATACAAGGTTTCTTCAACTATGCATGCACCTCTTGGTACCACAGCACCTCAAGGCCCTTAAAACAAGGCTCCAGACTTCCCAAAACAAACTGGTCAGGCTACTACTTGGCCTCACTCCCCGAACCCACCTCACCCCTGCCCATTTTGGCTTAGGGTTGACGACAGAGTACAGCATCTTGCAATGGGTCTGGTTCACAAGATTCGCTACACCACCAAGATACGATGATGTAACTGTCTAAATACTTCCTTAATGTCAACAAAGTCCACACCCACAACACCAGGGAGTTCAACAAACCATGTGCAACCCAGATTCGGCACAAACAAGGTACTAAATTAATTTCGCTCCTATGCCACCAAATGTGGAACGCCCACATGTCATTGAGACATGCAAATCCCTTGACTCCTTCAAAACTGCTCTCAAAGGGCACCTACGAACGGCTGCAATTCGAAACTGGCCTCTGTAAAATCTACCCCTTTCCCCCCTCGCTGTATATGTTTCTTTTCCCTTTTTACCTTCTCTATGATGATTTCCTGTTTTGACTATATAGTTGTGTATACTGTATATTTGTACGTCTCTAAATGTTTTGATGAATTAAAAATGGTGGGACCTATATTGTAAACAAGTGTAATGCTTTATCAAATCTAATCTAATCTAATTTAGAGTACAATACAATACAATACAATACAATACAATGCAATACAATACAATTCAGTGCAGAAGACGTCAATAATAAAACAACAGGCATATAGGACAGAGTAATCTAAAAGGAAAGGTGCAAGATCATGTCGGTGATGCAAAGGCTTGGGAATATAAAAATGTTTTAAGTTGTGATTTATTAAAAGACTCAACGGAGGGCGCAGACCTAACGGCGAGGGGAATGCTGTTCCACAGAGTGGGGGCTGAGACAGCAAAGGCGCGGTCGCCCCTGAGCCTCTTTTTTGTGTGCCGAACCCTAAGAGACCCCTGTCTGCTGACCTGAGGGTCCTGGTCAGTGGCGTGCACAGATAGACACTAGGGGGTGCTAGAGCACCCACTGCCCTTTTGGCAATTTTGCTCTTAAAAAATAATAATAATTATAATTTGTAGTGTGTGGACCATGGTGACATTGATCAAATCTTGATAAAAAAACGCTTCTACTATATTATTTAGGCCCCCCACAATCTAAAGCTATGTTTCTATGTCAGTGGTTCTTTGATTAAAAAAGAAAATAGCAGACCTACAAGCTCGTAGCGCGCCACTCGGTGGCGCGCTATGAGCTTGTAGATCTGCTATTTTTCAATAGCTAAAGCATACCATAATGCTAACACCAAAATGGGTTACCGCCCCAAAATGGGTTAAGGTAACCAGCCGGTTCCACGCGCTGCACAAGGTGCCCTTTTTTTCATTTGAGCACCTGCCCCTCTAAATGTCTGTGCACGCCACTGGTCCTGGTAGAGGGGGTAGAGGGGGGATAGGATAGGAGGTCGGTGATGTAGGAGGGGGCCAGACCATCAAGGGCTTTGTATACAAACAGGAGGGTTTTGAATTGGATTCTGAACCGGTGAATCGGATTCTATGGTGTCGTCCACTCACTGTTAACAGTTTTTTTGTATTGCGTTGTACTTGAAATGTACTGTAATTCTGCAAACGGAACCTAAATCAATCAATCAATCAAACCCGGCGACTTCTCCGGTATTCCAGTTCAAATGAAAGCACAAGTCAGTAACAGTACAAAAAATGTTACGACACCATGATTAAGCTTAGCTCACACTTGTTTGCAACAGGGTCCACCATTTTCAATTCATCAGAACATTTAGAGACGTACAAATATATACACTTCTATGAAAAAACAGGAAATCATCATATAAAGAAAGTAAAAAAAGTAAAAAATAAAATAAAAAAGGGAAAAACATGTATAGGCCTACAGTATATGGTGAAAGGGTGTGTGTGTGTTGGAGTTGGAGACCTTATTTACGAGGAGCAGTTTGGAATTGGAGCCGTCCGTAGTGTGCCCTTTGAGAGCGGTTTTGAAGGAGTCAAGGGACTCCACATGTCTTAATGGCTTGTTGGTATTCTGTTTAATACAGTGTTTATACTGCTTTAATTATAAATGTGTGCACTGCGCTGCCAGTGCTGCGTGTCATTCTGTCGTGGGACCGTGAGTGGGCGCTCCTTCCAGGTCTGATCTTATGATACTTCTCTCTCTCCGCTGCTCTTGACCCCCTGTGGCGTGAACAAGACACTTCCTCTGAGTTTTCTTTTTTTTTTCGTGATTTCATGGCGATCGGGAGAAGAGAGAGAGAGAGAGAGAGAGGGAACCACCGAGCGACCCACGCACACGCACGGCACGCACACACACACACCGTTGGTTCCACCACCACCAGCAGCAGCAGCAGCATTGAGAAACAGTTGGACTAACATCTGGGGTAAATAACAACAACAACATTTACTTCTTCATCTTTTCACGCGCACGACGCGTGCGTTCGTCCATTCATCCCTGCGTGCGTGCACCCGGGATCACGCACGCACCTAGTAAACAACGCCGATTGATTGATTGATCACATCGATCGAGCGTCTCCGCGGCGTCCCGTACTGGTGAACTATTTGGGAGATAACACGCGAACGGGACGAAGCGAGCTGCACTCACTCACGAGGAGAGGGTGTCGCTGCTCGCCTCAATCTAAAGCGCAGATCTACAAGGCATCGCCGGCGTCGCCCGGCGACGCGGCGATGCCTTGCAGATCTGCTCTCGCGACACCGCCGTACCAACAGAACATACATGAAGCTTAATAACGACGCCGTGCTGCTAACTCGTTAGCATATTCCGCTAACGACCACCAAAACCACAACGCGTTGGAATTGGGAAACTTCCATTTAAATGTTCATCGGAAGGTTGTTTTGCTGTTGTTGTTGTTTTTTACTTGGCTTAAGAGTTTTAGACTAGTTGTTTTAAGACGTATAAAATAAAGTGTGTCTTATGTTGTCGCTGCACGAGCTGCGTTAGCGTCGCTGCTATAGCTAGCTTAGTTGGAAGTTAAAACAAGTTAGAAGTTATTGCGTTAGCCGTTAGCAGTAGTAGTGTAATGTTTTAATATATAATTAAGTAAATGTGAGTTGAGCCTCGAATTAAAACGGTGCCCGTGGCTGTCGTTGTGTAAATGGGGAATGTATATTTGATATGTGTGTATATATATATATGTATATGCAACACATTTTTAAACTGCTAAAAAGAAGGGATTAGCATTAGCAAGTTTTATAGCTAACGGTAACTAGCCGCTAAAGCTAGCGGTTTCCATTGAGGATGCGAATTGAATTCAGCATCAAAGTATTTTTTTATTCTTGTTGTGAATAATGATGCACGTTAATGGGGTATTGTTGTTTTATGACGCACGTTGTCGTTTATTGAAGTTATAACTAACATGAACAAATATCAACACTACCAATTGGGCAGCAGCGTTCTGGTTAATTTATACGTCATTTTCGTCACTTTCGACAAAAATGACGTTTTTCATCTGAAAAAGGTGACTACTCATGACGTCATTAGTCGAGGAGTTTTAAAATAATAAAAGTGTATATTAAAGTATGCCCTATATACTTGTGCTATGAATTGCACTTTTATGAGCAGACTTAAAAGTAGTGTGCACAACATGTGGCCCCTGTCTGTCTTTTACTGGTGATAAATACAGCAAAAGCAGTGAAACCAATACATTATAGTAGAAGAGTCTACATTATAGTGAAGTGATGTAATTTTCTGAACTTCAACATACATGAATGTTCTATTATGTGCCTAATACACTTTATTGTTGTATAGGCATTACTGATTATTTATTAAACTGAAATCTCATTGTGTAAATGTTTGAAATTATTATTCATTTCCACAATATTGTAGTGACCCTGCAAGATGCATCAACAATATTGAGCTAGTTGGGGCCAAAACACAGTGATATTATACTGTTGCCCAGCCCTCCATTTAAATCAAACGTCAAAAACAAATGTCATGTTGAGGACATCTTGCTTTGATGGCAATATTACCAGATTATAATTCAAAATGTCTTACTTTGTTTTCTTTTTCTACAGTACAGATTACTTTCTCAACCTGATTGGTGGAAAGGTCCATACAGAATTGTTCTGCTGGTGAGTGAAAATATTGATGCACTTCGCCATCAGACTGTGTGTGTGGGAAGGGGGGGATTTGAATATCTGACTGTTGGTTGTCTTGGACATGAATATGTTAGACATTTGCATATAGGTTACAGGTATTATTCTATCAACTCTAAACTGACACCACTGCCCAAATTAAGTAATTCCTAATTATTTACATGCACAAGTCGGTACAAAAATAAACATGTGCAATATGCCTTGCCTTACTTTTTAACAGTGGGCGAACAGCGATAAAAACCTAGTTGGAGTTCCTGCTGTCATTACCATAATATGTCCTCGCTTTGATGCGCATGTAAAATTACTACCGTAAATCAGTGGTTCCCAAACTTTTTCATGTCAAGGTCCCCCAAATTGACACTAATTGGCCCGCGGACCCGCATTTGAAAAGATATGCCAGGGACCCCCATGAGAGAAGATCTTTACGGCTTTAGCAGTGATTCTCAACTATTGTCATTTCAAGGAGCCCCTGGTTTGACCCGAATTAGGCTATGGACCCCCATTTAATGGCATTTCTATCTCTGGGACCCCCAATTAATATTGTAAAATCTTGAGTAAATTTAACTTGAGTGTACAAATGGAACCTTTAGGGTCCATTTGGTTCCATTTGTGCACTCTGAGTTACAGGCCGGGGCCATTTCGTTCCAAACTATTATTTACCTGGGGACCCCCTGGAACTCTCAAGGACCCCTAGGGGTCCCCGGACCCCACTTTGGGAACCACTGCCGTAAATGACGCTCCTCGTCCATTGCGTAGTGGAACTAGGAACCAAATTTCGGTGGTATGGTTCCGCGTGGAGGGTAAACAAAGCAACACATGAAATTTGATTGGCTATCGCCGATGACGATGTCATCCAAAAGATAAAACGTTTTCATGTTTTTGAACGACGTTCCTCCGCCCACTTTTCGACTGTCCTCTCGTCGCCTGCTGTCTGTCGCCAGTAGTTGCCGGGTCCCATAGACAAATAACGCATTTCTGTAAAATACGCCAGGCAGTCGCCCGCTGTTAAACTCACCTTTAGGCATTGGCAGTAATCATACATTAACCCGTTTTGGGCGGGAACCCCTTTTGGTGTTAGCATTATGTTATGCTTTAGCTATTGAAAAATAGCAGATCTACAAGCTCATAGCTCGCGCGACAATCGAAGACTGACTGACATAGAAACAGCTTTTTCAGAAAACTGTCAGGATGTAGAAGACAAAAGGTCAAAATGGGTTAAAAACAAATTATGTATTATTTGCTCATTTGCCCTGATGTTTCTCACTCCCTACTGTGATTCATCTCTCTTTTAGGTCTCTGACGGGGGGATCTAGCCTTGTGGTGTATTATTGAAGGAACTCCCTACTACTACTTTTTTTTTTTTTTTTTTTTACTTGCTCTGTCCCGGGTTAAGACTTGTTGTCTATGGCTCTGATGGACAAACACAAAGTCAAGCGGGCAAGATTGGACCGCATCTGTGAAGGTGAGATTGTAAACACACACACACACACACACACACACACACACACAGGATGTGTTTTTAAGTCTAGAGTAGCCGCAATTTGCAACACTATATTTTTTTATATTAGGTTTAATCTAGAGTTGCAATACCCTCCATTAAAATAGAAATCAGATCTGCTAGTATTAAACACTCTTACCACTCTAAACTGAGATCTCCGTCCTATCAAATGGTTACGCTCGCCAACACGGAGATTAATCAAAATTACTGTAATTTTGATTAATCAAGTAGTGTAAGTCAACCCACGTGAGCTGCAACTGGCCGCGGCCCTCATCAAGTCACCTTTCGCGCAATGTGGCCCTTGCCCCAAAATGAGTTTGACACCCCTGGTCTACAGCCTGGGAGCGTCTGTTGGGCATTTCCGTTTGGCTCGTCATCCAAAGTGGTCCCCCTCCATTTTAATGGATGGGATGAAAAATCATAAAACGTGAATAACTCTTGATCTAAATCAGTGCTTCCAATTCTAACCAAAGATTGTGTTTTTGACGGTCCATCGCGGTCCTGTCGCTTGTCTCGTTAGCAGTAATCATACCTCCCGCTGTTGTCGATCACCTCTGGGGTGTTTTGGCTACATCTAGCCACTTCTAGCTCCTTCCAAGATGGCGCGGAGCAACCTTGAAATAGGCTCTGAAGCTGCAAATCGCTGGGCGCCCTGATTTAATGGGCGTTAAGGGTGTTAAACATCACCAACATTGCAGCTGTAGGGCAAGCTTGAATTATCCTGGATTTTTATGAAACAAACGCTTTGCTGTTTGAAAGCAGATAATTCAAGCTTGCCCTACAGCTGCAATGTTGGTGAGTTTAACGTCGTTTAATTTAAATCGGAAATTTCTATTTGGATCAATGGGCTGTCAATGGAGGGTATTGCAACTCTAGATTCAACCTATAGGACTATGTTACAAAAAAGTCATTCAAATTTAAATTACATTATGATGTTGATATGCATTTAATTTAAAGTGATGTACTATTTGAAACGGCATCCAGAATTTCACAATAAGCTTCATGTGGTTAACCAGTCATATTCAAAGCCAGACTCAATTTCTACGCTTTGAAATTGGGTGTGTAACAGAATCGGTCTGCTTTAAATGGTGCTGCTATGTTTATGTATTTTTTGAACGTTGCCTGCATACTCACTAGGGTGTTATGTTTTAAATAGCTCATGTCTTTCATTTAGCCTTTATAAAATAATACATGTGATACTTGTGTACATTGTTCTGTGGTACCTGGACAAACATCATTCTGATGCGATTGTTGAATAGAGTCCTGAGTCTTATCGCACTTCCTTCCTTTCTGTCTGTGTGAGGATGGAGGCATTGGAGGGGCTGCATTTTTACTGGGGATTGTTTTTACAAAGGTGCAATGGGGGTTTGAGATTTAAAAAAAATTAAAGTAAAAGGTAGAACCTTATCTTGATTGGTGAGATGCTGAAAGGCTTCCAGGATGACTTTGTGATCGATTGGACATCGCAGCAAAGCACATTAAAGTCACAGCATGGATGGCACACTTAGGATGTGTTTTTCTGGAGGGAAAAGGACAGTAATTAGTGTGGAGGAGAGTAGACGTAAGATGCAGATGAGAGATAATGGAGAACTAAAATGGAGGGAACTGTCTGGGGAGAGTCCCTGGAGACGGGTTGAGAGGGAGAGGACGAGGTGAAGGGTCGTGGCCGCGGCCACAGGGAAACGGGCCAGCTGTCTCTTTAAAAAACGACAACAGCCCAAACCGCCCTCAGCCGCAGCCTGGCTATGCTAATGAGGTTACTGCTGGTTGGCTGGGCCTCAATGTTAGCCGCCCGTGATTGGAGGCCGGGCCGTGGGGGAGGGGCTGGGTGTGGATGACAGCTGGGAACCAGCCAGCCAAGAACAGTCTGACAGAGAGAGGGAGAAAAAAGAGAGGACGATAGAGGGGAGAGCAAGGCGAGAGTAAGAGAGAGTGAGGAAGACAGGCTGACAGACTTCATAATGCAAGGTTAGGCCCGGTGCTCGTGTTTGTCTTTGAATGTTTTTTGAAGCCATGCTTGTGAACTGACGGGGAGATATGGAGCTTTGGGTGTGGTTGTGTGTGTGTGCCGTTTCCTTTCTACCCCCCCCCCCCCCCCCCCCCCATATTGCTTGGCATATATCTTTTCGTCGTAACGGACGGTTACATAGGGAATGAATCAGTGTATTCACGGTTGGGTACTTGGCTCACTCTGTGTATGTGTGTGTGTGTGTGTGTGTGTGTGTGTCTGGGTGGAGTACCGCTGCTTGGTGCATTATCATCAGCCCTGCCCCTCCCCCTCACCTCTCCCTCTTGCTCTTTCTCTCTCTCTCACTCACACACACACACACACACACACACACACACACATACACACACACACTCCTCCGACGCGGCCAGAGGGGGAGAGAAAGGAGGAGGGAGGGAAAGAAAGACCGAGGGAGGGAGAATGAATGAAGCACTGAATGAATTGCATTGTGTGCGGCCATGCTTGCTCGTCGTGGGCCTCGAGTACGCCAGTGTCCTTTACTCCGATTACTCAGTGTGTGTGTGTGTGTGTGTGTGTGTGTGTGTGTCTACTCGTAGTATATTTCCAGGGAGCTTTTGTTTTTCCTTTTCTTGAACGGGTAGTCCTGTTTGTTTGGACGTTGTGTGATCGTTCTCTTTGCGGTTTATACACGTAATGACAGTTACTTCAGCAAGCCTCGGTGGTTCCAGTGGCTTACAGTAGCCTGTTAACCCTGCCAAACCTTCTGTCCAGATATACGGAGTCAGGATGTGGTAAACGGACAAGAGTGCGCCAAATGTGTGCGTTTTTTACGCGATAAGGTTGCATGGCTGTAGAATTTGTGCGTTTTTTCCGTGAGGAAAGGATACATGGCTGTAGAATTGGCGTGTGTTTTTGCGCGAGGAGGATTCGTAGCTGTAGAATTAGCGTGCGTTTTTCTTTTAGCCGAGCAGTATACTATACGTAGCTGTAGAATTGGCGTGCGTTTTCTTTAGCCTGAGCAGTATACTATACGTAGCTGTAGAATTGGCGTGCGTTTTCTTTAGCCTGAGCAGTATACTATACGTAGCTGTAGAATTGGCGTGCGTTTTCTTTAGCCTGAGCAGTATACTATACGTAGCTGTAGAATTAGCGTGCGTTTTTCTTTTAGCCGAGCAGTATACTATACGTAGCTGTAGAATTAGCGTGCGTTTTCTTTAGCCTGAGCAGTATACTATACGTAGCTGTAGAATTAGCGTGCGTTTTTCTTTAGCCTGAGCAGTATACTATACGTAGCTGTAGAATTGGCGTGCGTTCTTTTTAGCCTGAGCAGTATACTATACGTAGCTGTAGAATTAGCATGCGTTTTGTGTTTGTTGCGATTGGGAAATGCTCCCGACGTCAGAGGAAGTGTTCACAAATATTTGTTTTCAACCCTGCTACCAGCAGGCAGCTCCCGTCTCACCATTACCTCCTGCCCTCTGTCCAAGTAAATGTCCCCCCCCATTACCTCCTGCCCTCTGTCCAAGTATAATTATGTCCCCCCCCCCCCCCCCCCTCATGCTGGGACACACACCTGTCATGGGGGAGGCACTGTTTGTACGTGTGTTTCTGTTGTGTCCGTGTGTGGGGGTGAAAAGTCCTAAGCAAAAAAAAAAGTGATTTGTCTGCAGTCTGCACTGCCATGTCAGTGGCTATTCCACAATTTACAATTTCAACATTTTAGTTGACGCTCTCTAATCCAGAGCGATCTATAGTAAGCAGGAACGACACACGGTAATACATATAGTCATCAAGAATCATATGCAAGCTAAGAACCTAGCATCTGTCCAACAGTAGAATATCTGTACAGTGAAGCTATGAGTACACTACAGAGTGCTATGTCTACATTTACCATAACATCCTAGACCTTTTTTAGCTGTGGCATTTATTTATAACCTACTAAAAAGACATCATAGCGGAAGGGTTATGTGCTCTAGATATCCTCCAGCTTTGTGTTTTAGCAGGTGTAAATACACATACTCCTTAAGACGGATGAATTTAGGTCATGACTCTGAACCCCACATGAGCCCCTGC
Organism: Protomyctophum parallelum; assembly: GCF_964188405.1. Lineage (NCBI taxonomy): Eukaryota > Metazoa > Chordata > Actinopteri > Myctophiformes > Myctophidae > Protomyctophum > Protomyctophum parallelum. Next base: position 41,302,322 of record NC_139711.1, on the reverse strand, counting down.
TGCACCACCTCTCAGAGACCCTCCACCCCTCCCCCAGCTGTAACACTCTACCACCTCTCCTACCCCACCCCCTTTCTGCGCTCACAGGAGCTCACAGGGCTCATAGTCTGTGTGTCTCTGGTTGATCGACCAGGGCTACGACCACAGCAGCCAGATATGAATATGAAGAGCATATACTAGGGCTTGGAGGATGGATCAATACATGCCTGGCAAGGGATAGCGAGAGCCAGGCTATGTCACTTCCTGAAAGGAGCCCGGTGGAAGAGTTGATGGAGTGTGTTCTGATGCCCCGTTATAGATTCAGTTACACATTACACTTTATGTAACCATAGAAGAACACTCACATGCAGGTGTACACACCTGCATGTACACACACACACACACACAGACACTGCCAGGCAAAAGCCTGTATGTGGCATGCGCCTGGAGGACCACTTGGCCAGCGGGGCCACCAAATGCATAGACTTTAAAATATATTTTTGTGAATGGAAATTCCAGCTTCCTTGCTCGGATTTCGGGACGTTGTAGTTCCATTCAGGAGATTGTGGAATAGTTGTCTGGGTAAGCACGGCTAGCACCTCAGTGGTGTGTGCAGAGGGGACCTTTTTGTGAGTGATGTAGACTTATTTAGCCTGTGGGGGACCAGACGAACAGGGAGCACAGATTGTTGAGTCACAAACGAGCACAATATGCGTGGTTGCTAGTTTTATATAGGTATAACTCTCATACCAATTATTATATTTAAGTGTCATGCCACCTCTTGGCCCATCCCTCATGGGATTATATGATGGTTACAATATAAATGGTAAATGGTGCATTTATATAGCGCCTTTATCCAAGGCGCTTTACAGAGATTGTGCATTACATTCACCCATTCACACACACATTCATACACCGATGGCAGCGGAAACCATGCAAGGCACCAACTAGCACATCGGGAGCAATTAGGGGTTCAGTGTCTTGCTCAAGGACACTTCGACAGTAACTCTGGGGGAGCCCGGGTTCGAACTGGCAACCTTACGGTTACCATCCAGGCACTCTACCCCTGAGCCACCGCCGCTGGTATTGCTGATCATAACAAAATAGATACTGATGAAACTAAACTACACAAAAATGAAAACAAAAACATAGGGTACATATCTCCTACTGTCTGTAGGTCCCAGGCCTTCTCTAAATATTTTGCCAGTTTAAATCTAGTCCTTTTCAGTGACCATTTCACTATTTTTGTTTCATACACATCACACCAAAGACATATTTTAGAGTTGGTGGTAAGATGCTGTCAGATCTGGCGTCATGACGAGTTGTGAGCTAATCAAACTGCCATTTTCACTATTTTTGAAAGTCTTAGAGGTTGTTTTGTTTCTGAAGATCTTCAGGCATATAGGGACACGCCAGGTGGAAAGTACTTTACTTAAAAAATATATATATTCAAAGATTTGTGCCGCATTTTCGCGATAAAAAAAAAGCAGACCTACAAGCTACGTAGCGCACCACCGAGTGGTGCGCTACGAGCTTGTAGATCTGCTATTTTTCAATAGCTAAATTATAACACAACGCTTAGTTAAAACACCAAAAGAGGTTCCCGCCCCAAAATGGGTTAAGACCTGGAACGCATTTTAAACATTATATTAAAACTTTGAAAAATTAAAAAAAACGTGTGCAAATCTTTCAATATTCTTTCACAGAAACGTTTTTTTGATGGCCGATGGCCCCTCCTATATGCACAGCTTTGTGTGTGTGAGAGCGTAATGTGATGTATGATAATGTATGATGCTAAGAGCGCCCCTCACTTCACAAGTGTGATTTTTAACTCGTATCTTTGCTTCTGGGGGAACAATATCTTTTCAGATGGGGGGTCGGCGGCCAATTACATAATATTTGGTGTCCTTGACATGAAATGGTTTGAGAACCACTCGCATAGAAACACGTTTCTTTTGGAATACTGTCAGGATTTAAAAGACGTTTGTAGAATCATGTCCTCAGGTCTTAATGGGTTGACCACTAAGGTGGCTTGTTCCCCTCTGCCCCAGGCATTCGCCCTCCCATCCTGAATGGGCCGATGCACCCGCGACCGCTGGTGGCCCTGCTGGACGGCCGTGACTGCACTGTGGAGATGCCCATCCTCAAAGACGTAGCCACGGTGGCCTTCTGCGATGCCCAGTCTACACAGGAGATTCACGAGAAGGTAAGGTAGCCACGGTGGCCTTCTGCCTTGCCCAGTCCACACAGGAGATTCACGAGAAGGTCAGGTAGCCATGGTGGCCTTCTGCGATGCCCAGTCCACACAGGAGATTCACGAGAAGGTAAGGTAGCCACGGTGGCCTTCTGCCTTGCCCAGTCCACACAGGAGATTCACGAGAAGGTAAGGTAGCCACGGTGGCCTTCTGCCTTGCCCAGTCCACACAGGAGATTCACGAGAAGGTCAGGTAGCCATGGTGGCCTTCTGCGATGCCCAGTCCACACAGGAGATTCACGAGAAGGTCAGGTAGCCACGGTGGCCTTCTGCCTTGCCCAGTCCACACAGGAGATTCACGAGAAGGTAAGGTAGCCACGGTGGCCTTCTGCCTTGCCCAGTCCACACAGGAGATTCACGAGAAGGTAAGGTAGCCACGGTGGCCTTCTGCCTTGCCCAGTCCACACAGGAGATTCACGAGGAGGTACGTTGGCCTTCTGCCATGCCCAGTCCACACAGGAGATTATATCTGCTTTCAGTATTTACGTATTTATGATGTATTTTCTCTATTATTGACACGTTCAAAAACGTTGAACCCCTGATCTAGATGATGCATGACTCCATATTTTGGGCATGGTGTCAGTCATCCTGATCCGACTGTCTTTCAATTCCATTATCAAATTACTAGCCTGAAAGATTTGAACATAACTAAATGTGAAAACAAAAGCGTCATGGTATTAGTTTCGCTTACTGGCATCGTACACAATGAATTTGGCACCGATTCGTCCAGTAGTTTAATGTTTTATGCTGTTAGTTTATGGTGTGTATGCCAATACAAAGTGAAATTATGAGTACTTTGTGGCCGCTAGCCCCTTTAACATTTTGGATGTGCTACCTTTTTGGGGGATTCTTTTCAATTGCTGTTTTTTATATGTATACTGGATTTGGGGTCTAGCACTCCACTGAAAAGAAAACCCATTGTTGATGCGCAACCTTTTTCTTAATTGGTCCAGTAGTTTATCCCCAGACAGACGGACAGATAAACACATATTCTGAATCTCCCCTCTTGCCTTCAGCCTTAATAACTGGGGAACTGAAATAACTGGGGAAACCTTCCGTTTGTTTTTTACGACCTAGGAGGCCAGCTTGACTTTGTGATTGACTGACCAAGGGTTTCTGATGAGCAGGGAAGCCACTCAGTAATTTGACCCTGTCTTGTTTTACTTTAGTGTACAGGAGTTTCTTACTTCCTAAAATAAGTTGAACCTCATTGTCCACAATGACTCGGTGTCTGTTAATCATTTTTTGTAGCTTAACTAAATTTAGGCCCACCAGAAAACCTATATACACACACACAACCACACATGTAAGTAGCCTTGCCGAGCCATGAGGCCCATAGGGCAGAAGCCTATCTCCTGTTTCTGTAGCGTGAGGGAGAGAGAGCTTGAAGTACAAGTACACCCCCTGGACATGACGCTAGTATGTCGCAGGGACTTACCCCCAATCCAACCCTTGATGCTGAGTGTCAAACAGGGAGGCACTGGGTCCCATTTTTACAGTCTTTTCTTTGGTGTGACCCGGCCGGGGATCGGACCCCGACCTCCCAGTCTCAGGGCGGACACTCTAACCACAGGTCCACTGAGCTGGTGGACACACAAAGGTAGTGAAGGAACCCCTTTTGGTGGTTACATCATACATTATGTTATAATTTAGCTATTGAAAAATAGCAGATCTACTTGTAGGTCTGCTATTTTTGAAAAATCGTTAAAATGTGCCTCAAATCTTTCCAAAAATTGTCATTATTTAGAAGACTTTTTTTTTATTTTTACGTCAGGCCTGAATGGATTAAGGTGCATCCAGGCTGTATTGACTTTTATGCCTACTAACTACCATGAGTGGCCTTTATGTTATGTTGAACCACTGTAACTTTATGAAAGTTTAGCAAATTGCATTCAGCTGTAATGAAAATGATTCCTAATGTGTGCAGGTGCTGAACGAGGCAGTGGGGGCGCTGCTATACCACACCATCACCCTGTCCAGGGACGACCTGGACAAGTTCAAAGGCTTGCGAGTCATCGTCCGAATTGGCTCCGGCTTCGACAACGTAGACATCAAAGCAGCAGCAGAGCTGGGTGAGGCATCAGAAACATAGAAGGGCAAATGTTAAACATGTCCCCCGATAAAGGTCTGAGCGACCGAAGGGCATCTGCATTAAACTATTTAGGCCTGACCTCGAAATTAAAAAAATAATCTTCTAAATCCTGAAATACATATTTTCACGATTTTGCTATTCTATTTTTCAATAGCTAAAGCATAACAATGCTTACACCAAAATGGGTTCCCGCCCAAAATGTGTTAAACAATTTTTGAAGACATTGAAGAGGGTAGGTGAGGTGTGCAAAGGAACCTTTTCTACTAAACATGCCCCCTAAATCAAAGGGTGGTGGGCAAAAATGTACTTGTTTTCTAAGAAAAACATGAACATTTGATTTTAGGTTTTTAGAATCTGCCTCAGCCCTAGAAAAGTGTTTGACAGGCTCATGGGTAAGACAAGTTAATACTTGCATACTGTCGTGTAAGGCATATGCGGAAGACGGGTCTTTGACGGAAATGTTGCATTTCAATGACAGACGAGACGAGAGTTGACACGAAGAACCGTCCAAGTCCATAATTATCCATAATGGATAGAGCTTGACAGATAGATAGAGCTTTTCGGGGAGCTTTTATTTTTGGGACTTAAATCTGTTCTTCGTCTCAACTCTTAGATGTTCAGCAAGTGTACAACAGTATGACCTTTCTTATATAGTGTACTTGAAGTCCTGACGTCACGCTCTCATTCCCTGTTATTCTCTATGGAGATTAATAACATTGGGTCATCTAGAACCGTCTCAAAATAAGAATTGTGATTAAAAAAAGAAACAAACTGTCCCTGTTGCCGATATTGTCAAGGAGGTGGCATCAGTTTCCCTTTCCCCCAAAATCACTAAGTGAACGGGCGGGACATCCGGAAAAGGGCTCAGGCAAGCGTTGCCTAGCAATCGGGCCGAGGCTAATTTTTTTTTTATCAAGACCTTTTTATAATGCCTTAGAATGACTTGTACCCGTCTTCAGCATCAGACGGGTTTTATTTGATCAGACGTGTTAACTGTCCCTCTGTCCGTCCAGGCATCGCCGTGTGCAACGTGCCAGCGTCCTCGGTGGAGGAGACGGCCGACACGTCGCTCTGTCTGATCCTCAACCTGTACCGACGGGTCACCTGGATGCACCAGGCTCTCCGGGAGGGAACCCGCGCCTCCAGCGTGGAGCAGATCAGAGAGGTGGCGGGCGGCGCCGCCCGCATCCGAGGGGAGACCCTGGGCATCATCGGTCTGGGTGAGTGAGTGAGTGAGTGGAGAGGAAGGCTGGGTTAAGATTGCAGTATAGAGAGAATGCACATGCACCACTTTGCCACTGGGACACGCCCACCTCATCTAGACTGAGTGACAAAAAGCAGTATGGCGCGTTGGAGTTTGGAAGCGCTCGTTTCAGCGTGGCCTCAGTTTCTAAATGTCACATCATGCGGGAGGCAACAGGACGTTGTCTTATTGAAATCGAGCACTTTCAAATTGACACTTTGAAAAATAATCACCGGTATCATGGAATTCCTTGACAGAATGTAGCTCATGACATGTCTTGTCTACGGTGGATTTTTAGGAAACCAAAACTTTGCAATGTTTGTGAATTTAACATTGTTTAATACAATCAGATTAGGACTTTTCAGTTTGGATGTATGGACTAGTCGAGGCCAGAAAGTATTTTGCCACTCGGTAGGGGCGTTGCCGCATAACTTCCGGGTACGATGATGTCACGCGCATAGCCTCTACTGGATTTAGTGATTACAACATTAGAGTGACAAAACAATCATAACACTTGTTTTTTTTTTGCTGCTTTGCTTTGTGTGTGCCACGATGGACCTGTTAGGATCCATGTGTTTCCATTTATACAGACTCTGATAAGGGTTCATTTGGTTCAAAGTGATACGATTTGTCACACACGTTACCGCAGTGAAATTTGTTCTCTGCATTTGACCCATCTCTTGGAGCAGTGAGCCGCAGCTAAGGAGCGGTGAGCTGCTGAATCATTTGATTAGTAGATTTGACCCCCCCCAATCCAACCCTTTGATGCTGAGTGCCAAGCAGGGAGGCATTGGGTCCCCGGCTGGTATGACCTCCCAGTTTCAGGGTGGACACTCTAACCACAAGGCCACTGTCTGGTCTATCTATCTTATCATTTAGTTAGGACCTCCCTGAAGGACCCCTGGTGGTCCCCGATCCCACTTTGAAAACCACTGTCCTACACAGCACACTGTGTCTGTCCGTGTTCCACGTTGTAACCACTAACCAGTGACATCGGTTCTGTAGCATTCATTTGTTGTCACTTTAGCAGCCATTGGCATGGTCTGAGGCATCAATATTATTGACAAACGGCGCTCAACTAACTGCTATCTTTGTGAAACCAAAACTGTTGGGGAGATGATCTTTTAACCCATTTAGGCCTGTAGTGCGGCACTCTGTGCTACTAGCTTGTAGATCTGCTATTTTTCAATAGCTAAAGTATAACATAATGCTTAAAACACCAAAAGGGGTTCCTGCCCAGAATGGATTAAGAAGATGAGCATTTCAGCATGCTCGGCTGTCAGCCTGTTCCTTCTCTCTTCCACTTGCGCAGGGAGCACAGAGGAATCGAGCTCTTTATTTAAATTTTCCATTCAGTTGTTGGGTCTTTTTCGTTTTCAATATATAATAGTCCCATACGGCTGACTGCTTGCTCTGCTCGAGTCTTACTGCAGCTCGACTACTAGTGCTGCTCCATGCTGCCTGCGACTAGCTGCCTGCCGGCTAGCTACCTGCCGGCTAGCTACCTGCGAAGTCAGGCCTAAATGGGTTAACATTGGCAGTTACCACAGGCTACATAGCAGGTGGTGTAACGTTATCACTACTGGAAGGGCCACACTGGTCCACCTCTGTCGTGCAGGTGGATTTGTTTTTCCATTCCTCCTCTGGCCATTTCAATTGCATAATAACCCATTTAGACCTGAGGACGTTTCTTCAAAATGTCTTCTAAATCCTGGAAGTTTTCTAAAAGAAAAACCTACCAGTATGTGTCTGTCAGTCAGTGGTGCTCAACAATTTCATGTCAATGAGCCCCAGAATTATCTGTATTTGGCCGACGACCCCCATCTGAAAATATGTTGTTCCAGGGACCCACCAGAAGCAAAGATTTGAGTTGATAACGTTCGTTCTGAAAGAATATATTCAAAGATTTGTGCCACATTTTCACGGTTTTTCAAAAATAGCAGACTTACAAGCTCGTAGCTGTGGCGCGCTATGAGCTTGTAGATCTGCTATTTTCCAATGGCTACAGTACAACATAACGCTTAAAACGCCAAAAGGGGTTCCCGTCCAGAATGGGATAATTCACGGTTCCACGACAGGCCTACATTTCAGTTGATGAAGCCTGGATAGCCGAAAAATCGTTTGTCCTGATGTAGAGAAATAAACGTGTTAAATTGATTCTTTGTGTGTGCGACCTCTTCACCTATTCTACAATGTTGATTTAAGCTAGTAAAGCACCTTAACACAGAGCGCGGTGGTCACAAGAAAGCCCACAAACAACGTAATTCACATAATAATTGACGGTTCAACATCAGGCCTATGTTTCAGCCCACAAACTACTTAATTAACAACTTTGTATTCCCCGATCGTCCAGGCGTGCTGAATGATAATATAGGCTTTGGAAGGTCAGCCGTGCTGATAGTATGCACTTGAAAGGAGAGAGAGGGCTGATTGAAGTAACGTTAACTGTGAATGAGAGAAGCTTTCATTTCCTTTCTTGAGCACATATACTACCCAGTAAAAAGAGAGTCGATGCAAACTTATCCCAGATTGCTTAACAAGAAACGGCGTATCTCCATCCATTGTGGATCACAGACTTCATGTGGCCACTAAGCCAGCCTGTGACGTCAGTCATCTGATGTATCAGTAATGTGGGCAACCTTTCAGCCCTATCAGAGCTCTATTGACTTGAATTATAAACATTTCAAACAGATTACTCCCATTGCGGGAGGTGTAGTTCCAGACTATGTGGAATAGTTATCTGGCTACGTGAGACTACTCTTATTTTAGCACAATGGGCGCCGGGATTTCTTAATAGAGCGAGCAAGATGGATAGAGAACGCAGTAAACTGGGGTTTACTGTTGGGTTCTGCGTGCATTGTCGATGACCGCCGCTAAGTTCTCCGGGACAGTCTTAGCTCGCGCACACAAACGCATAATTTAATAACATCCCACACTCACACACATTTATTTTATAAATATAAAGTGTTGGGTTCCTGTGTGTGTGTGTGTGTGTGTGTGTGTGTGTGTGAGTGTGTGTGTGTGTGTGTGTGTGTGTGGTGTCTCGTGGGGATCCGATGGTAATTCCGACGGAGCATTAGTCCGACATGCGGGAACAACGGTCGGGCTTGCGCTTGAACATCCCTTGCTCCCGTGCTTGCGGTTACGATTAGGTTAAGGTTTGAGGTAAATTGTCGGTCTATTAACTGTCGGACCAATTCTAGTGTCGGAACTAAAGCCTGTACCCGTCTCTCTTAGCCAGACAATCATTCCACAATCTGAGTACTATGTAGAGACCGCTTTCCCCATGACCATTCATTAAAACGCCTTCCATGCCTGGTCTACGCCAGACTGAGGCTGGGCTGGCAATAAGTGCAGTACCGCCGTGCCAAAGTAGCTACTTCATAACCGCAATTATTGTTTTATTGACATTTATATTCCACGATTTCATAACCCATAACCCCGAACTGAGCTCATGCTTCCTTCAATGCCGTGCCCCTTCTATTATTCTTTTTTTCTTTCAAACAACTTTTCTTTTTAGGTATCGCTGGGATACCTATTACAGGGATTTATTACCACAATAACAACATATCCATACCGCCCTAGCCACACGATAACAATCGCACACTAGTCTGTGTGCGATTGTGTACGCACAGCACAGCTGCCCGAGTGTGTGACAGTGTGTTTTCAAGGACCTTTCCTGAAGCCCAAACCACACCCATGCAACTCGCATGGAGACCCATTGGTGTGGTTTGGAGACCCATTGGTGTGGTTTGGAGACCCATTGGTGTGGTTTGCCATTTAATTGAATGACTTGGATCGACTTGAGTCGTCATGATGCAACAGGACATATCCAGAGATTAAAATAGGGTGCATTTTGCATCCCAAAACGCAGTATATAGTTAAGGGACGCAATAAAACAACGACCTCTGCATCCACGGGATGCACTACTGTACTACTATACTGTTTTTTTATTCTAGTTTATTTTGCTAACTTTAGTTATAATAATCATTTCTTCTTCTGTTTTCTACATGAATATAACCATTATAACTATATAAAATGAAATGGGAGTTAAATGCTGCAAGATATGACTCCTAAAGTCATTGAAGTGGGACTCATAAAATGTCCCTGGGACTCATCTAAAAGACCATCGATCCCTGCTGCATCCCCGGACTCATCTAAAAGACCATCGATCCCTGCTGCATCCCCGGACTCATCTAAAAGACCATCGATCCCTGCTGCATCCCCGGACTCATCTAAAAGACCATCGATCCCTGCTGCATCCCCGGACTCATCTAAAAGACCATCGATCCCTGCTGCATCCCCGGACTCATCTAAAAGACCATCGATCCCTGCTGCATCCCCGGACTCATCTAAAAGACCATCGATCCCTGCTGCATCCCCGGACTCATCTAAAAGACCATCGATCCCTGCTGCATCCCCGGACTCATCTAAAAGACCATCGATCCCTGCTGCATCCCCGGACTCATTACTTTGAAAACTTGTACATCACTGCATATCACACCGCTGAGACGGAACGTCCCGTCCCGTCCCGTCTCCACCCTTTGGTGTGGTTTTGGCTTAGCGTTTAACACGTGCCCGGCATGTCTCTCCTGTGTCCAGGTGGTGTGGTTTTGGCTTAACGTTTAACACGTGCCCGGCATGTCTCTCCTGTGTCCAGGTGGTGTGGTTTTGGCTTAGAGTTTAACACGTGCCCGGCATGTCTCTCCTGTGTCCAGGTGGTGTGGTTTTGGCTTAACGTTTAACACGTGCCCGGCATGTCTCTCCTGTGTCCAGGTGGTGTGGTTTTGGCTTAGAGTTTAACACGTGCCCGGCATGTCTCTCCTGTGTCCAGGTGGTGTGGTTTTGGCTTAGAGTTTAACACGTGCCCGTCATGTCTCTCCTGTGTCCAGGTCGTGTGGGCCAAGCCGTGGCTCTGAGAGCCAAGGCGTTTGGTTTCGGTGTGATCTTCTATGACCCCTACCTGCCCGACGGCGTGGAACGCTCGCTGGGTCTGCAGCGCATGGCTACCCTGCAGGACCTGCTCATCCACTCAGACTGTGTGTCTCTGCACTGCAGCCTCAACGAACACAACCACCACCTCATCAACGACTTCACCATCAAACAGGTACGAACACAACCACCACCTCATCAACCACTTCACCATCAAACAGGTACGAACACAACCACCACCTCATCAACCACTTCACCATCAAACAGGTACGAACACAACCACCACCTCATCAACGACTTCACCATCAAACAGGTACGAACACAACCACCACCTCATCAACCACTTCACCATCAAACGGGTACGGTAGCATGTGTTGTATGGAGAATATAGGTTGCTACCTTCAGGAAGGAGATATGGTGAACCAGCATACAATAAGGTCAGGCTAAAGAGGTCCTTTGTCCACCAGTCGACTTTGAGGCTTAATCAGGAGTTGTTGTAGCCACAGGATAATCTAAGCGGTGGATATTGCTCTTGTCTTCATGTCTTTATGTATGTAAATTGTCTTTGTTCTTTGCGTTATGTCAACTGTGTGTATATATGTATTCTGCATACTTGGCTGCTGGGTCGCAAGACAAATGTCAGTGTGAACTGACAATAAAGTACTATATCATATCATATCGTACGCATGCATGCATGCATGCATTCCACTGGACTCTCGAGCATCACAATACTGTATTGATTATCTAGCCCTTTGTGTTGACGCACATTCACGTGCGTCAACACATATCTACAATATCAAAGTTATTTGGCCAGTTGGTTAATCTTTTATCATATGAGCTGAACATATTAGTCTCAGGATTCCCACAGTCATGAAGTTCTTGGAAATATTTTGAAATTGGCAAAGACATTTTTCAGTCCTGGAAAAGGTTTGGAATTTATCAAGAGTCTGGACAATTTGTTAATAAAAAAGGTTTTCCAAAACTAAACTCTGTATAAATCTCTTTAATGCATTTCAGTGGATCATAATACAAATTGTATCGTGATCTATAAGGGGATACGAGTCAAACTATGACCCATGTATAGTGTTACATGTTATATTGTGAGGCCCAATCAAACTAATTAAGGCGACACAGTGAACACAGACCCATATAACAACCTCAACATTGCTATATGGGCCACGATGGAGCAATCCGTAGCGCTGTCGACGTCACAGCTAGGTCCTGGGTTCGATTCCTGCTGTGGGCACTGGCGGCGTGTTCTCTCCTTCACGTCATCAGTGCCCATACCCTCGGCGAGTTTGGCGGAAAGGGCCTTTCTGTGTGTAGTTTGCATGTTCTCCCCCGTGTCCTCTAGGCCTAGGTACGATCACAAAGAACATGCAGTAATCCTGTTCTCTATACTGCCTCCCCCTGGTCATTCGGGCAGTCCGTTGCTCTCCCCAGATTGGCAGAGGGAGTGTAGCGACCAGGATTACACTACTAGACAATTGACACCGTGTGAAAAAGATGGGTTACATAAATTGTGGGATATATACAAATAAAACAACAACATTGCTATATGGGTTGTGTTGGATGAAATGGGGATTTTATGAAAGAAATACACTACTGCGAATAGTACACTAAATCTCCATCCTCTGGCTGTCTTCAGCTTAACCCATTTTGTGCGCGTACCCCTTTTGGTGTTATGTTATACTTTAGCTATTGAAAAATAGCCTGTCCAGTCTCAGTGAATATGTTGCTGCTTTCTGCCCAGTCTCAGTAAACATGTTACTTCTCTCTGTGCTCTCTAGATGTGCCAGGGATTCTTCCTGGTGAACAGTCTCAGTAAACATGTTGCTCCTCTCTGTGCTCTGTAGATGTGCCAGGGAGCCTTCCTGTCCAGTCTCAGTAAACATGTTGCTCCTCTCTGTGCTCTGTAGATGTGCCAGGGAGCCTTCCTGTCCAGTCTCAGTAAACATGTTGCTTCTCTCTGTGCTCTGTAGATGTGCCAGGGAGCCTTCCTGTCCAGTCTCAGTAAACATGTTGCTCCTCTCTGTGCTCTGTAGATGTGCCAGGGAGCCTTCCTGTCCAGTCTCAGTAAACATGTTGCTCCTCTTTGTGGTCTGTAGATGTACCAGGGATTCTTCCTGGTGAACAGTCTCAGTAAACATGTTGCTCCTCTCTGTGCTCTGTAGATGTGCCAGGGAGCCTTCCTGTCCAGTCTCAGTAAACATGTTGCTCCTCTTTGTGGTCTGTAGATGTGCCAGGGAGCCTTCCTGTCCAGTCTCAGTAAACATGTTGCTTCTCTCTGTGCTCTGTAGATGTGCCAGGGAGCCTTCCTGTCCAGTCTCAGTAAACATGTTGCTTCTCTCTGTGCTCTGTAGATGCGCCAGGGAGCCTTCCTGGTGAACACGTCGAGAGGGGGTCTGGTGGACGAGAAAGCACTGGCTCAGGCCCTGAAGGAGGGCCGGATACGAGGGGCCGCCCTCGACGTACACGAGACGGAGCCCTTCAGGTACGCTGCCTCCTGCATGAAACATGGTCTACTGACGGCCCGAGGGCCACATGCGGCCCCTACCTTCACTTACCTTCAGAGCCACAGACAATCAGACATGCATGAAACATGGTCTACTGACGGCCCGAGGGCCACATGCGGCCCCTACCTTCACTTACCTTCAGAGCCACAGACATGAATGAAACATGGTCTACTGACCACCCGAGGGCCACATGTGGCCCCTACCTTCACTTGCCTTCAGAGCCACAGACATGCATGAAACATGGTCTACTGACCACCCGAGGGCCACATGCCTTCACTTAATGTGGCCCTCAGGTTAATATCGGAGTACTGATATATTATTATTGATTTCAGCTGTTACAATTCCAAACATTCAAACATGACCCACTTTATTACTTCAGTCTATAATTATGTAGTTTAATGACTAGTATTAAATGTTATTGTCTTTTTTATGTCCAATGTATTTGGTTCATAAAGTTAAACATAACTAAAACTACCGGTATGCATTTGAAATGATAAAAAAAAGGTCACTTCTAAGGATTCCAATTAAAAAATAGCAAAAGAAAAATCAGTATTTCAATTCAAATATAGCAAAAATAGCTTTGCCTACAACAGTATACGCAATGTGACTCTCTGGAGTGAGTGTGGAAATAGTGGCCCTCTCCATCGTCAAAGTTGCCCACCCCTGGTCTAATTAGTAGACCATGTTTCATGCATGTCTGTGGCAAAAAATGAGACAAAAGTGGAATGAAATATTTATATTGCTTCTGGTTGTAATAGGCTCTCCAGCCGTGCTGAAATGAGCATGACGGCACACCTTTAGCCGTTAATAGAAGATTTGGGAACGCATTGATCACATTAGAAATATCATCAGTTGTGCTGATTAGACTGAGTTTCGTCAGAGCAGCAGCATTATTGGCTTAGGAATGGAACAAAAGTCAAGGAATAAATTAAATATCCCTCCTGTGTTAACTGCATAGCTGAATAGGATGGGGTCTACGCACGTCTACGCAGCAGGTGATACTTAGAGACAAATTAATTTTCTGAGGTGGTACTTGGTATAAAAAGGTTGAGAACTATACATATTCTTTGTAGAATGATGCTTTAGTTTAAAGTACCTTTCTCCTTTCCATGGCGTCCAGCTTTTCAACAGGCCCGCTGAAGGATGCGCCCAACCTGATCTGTACCCCCCACACATCCTGGTACAGCGAGCAGGCTTCTGTAGAGGCACGGGAGGAGGCGGCCAGGGAGGTACGCCGTGCTATCACTGGTAAGACTCTTCCACCAATAGGCAGGAGGCCATGGGACAGTGCCTGCATTTGTACTCCGTTCTGTCAATTAAATAAATGTTTTACAAAATGTTTGGCTGTTTGATATATTTATATTAATAAAAATCACACCTGTGTGAACTGAGTGGTGCAACTCCACATGGGGGTCCCCGGAAATTCCAGACCTCACAGGAACGCACCCAGGGTGCCGGCCCCAGTTAGTGACACTTGGTGGTGAAATCAACCAAACGCTATTTTCGTGCTCGGACCCAGCCAGCCAGGAACACAGCCAGAGACACACATAGCTCCGCATAGGAGTGGTTGCACCACTCAAAAATATGTCTAACATCTAACTGGTGAAATGTGTAACAAGCTGTGGGAGTGTGGCCTAGCTAACGACACTGTGTCGCTGCACCGTGATATGATGTTAGCTTGTAGATCTGTTCTTTTCGTACCATGACACCTTTGCCTCATCATTGCACCATATGTTATGATTGCTATAGGCCTGGAAACAGGGTAAAATACTTTTGGAAAGGTTTAGAAATATCCTTCCGTAAAAATATGTGGGAAGCCTGTGAGCGTTGCTTGGTAGTCTGAAGTCTCGCGTGGCCAGACTGTTGCCTTTCATACAGCCTGGAGAACGGAAACTCTTTCCATGAGTAAGCGATAGAGCTTACAGTAACATGACAGTAACATTTTGCCTCCCTCTGTGCTGCAGGCCGTATCCCTGACAGTCTAAAGAACTGTGTGAATAAGGAGTACCTGATGGCAGCGTCCCAGTGGCCCAGCATGGAAGCTGCCACCGTTCACCCGGAGCTCAACGGAGCCGCTTACAGGTGAGAGGAGAAACAGAGGACTTTAGTGATGTCTTTGTGAGAGTAATGCATGCAAGCTGCAAACGCTATAGGGGGGCGCAACAATGGGCTCTGTGCACACACGCCATTTTGGAAAGAACTCTATACTTCCTACACAGGTGTTTAGCGCTGATACTAATGAAGGCTCCGTTCCATTCTGGTCAAACAGAGTCAGGGTGCTTCTATTGTGCATGTTGGCTCTACACTGGAAACACTCTGCTACACCAGTGGGTCTCAAAGTGTCCTTGAGTGGGTTCCAAATGGCCCTGTACGGGTGTGTAACAGTTACAGGTCCATTTGGTTCCATTTGTACACTCAAGAGTTACGAAGTTTGAGAACCACTGCATACTAAATGGAACAGAGTCTTCAATGTTAATAGTATTTGTAGTAGATAACAGTAGCACAATTTGACATGTGCACCCTATGGCCAGAATAATAATGAAGTCTGTGGCTTTGACTGGATTGTGGAATTCCTTCAATGACCATAATGCTTTGGTGTACTGCCCCTCCTTGTGGAGAGGGGGGGAGGCTGCATGGACGTGTGACTTGTAGTCCAGGAAGGAAGTGAGACCACATTTTCATGAGAAATTTTGGTCATGAACATGGTGTCATGACTAAACTAACTAAAATGTCTAAAAACAGTACACACACCTAAAGGACCTAAACATCATTAAAATAAGATCTGGTTGCTTTAGGCCTGTGCTATACCTATATAGATCTTTTGCAAAACGGATATTTTTGTCCCCCATACGACAAAGATATGTGTCCACACACAAACGCAGAAACGCATTGAACACAGGAGAAAATCACTGCAGTAGCAGGTTTCAATTGTAGGCTATTTTGCTTCACACTATTGAGGTGCCAAATACATAGGCCTATCATATTTTTGAATGAAGGAAATTAATAAGTACCGCATTTTAAAAGCCACCTAAATTGTGAGTGGAAGTGAAACATGTTTCTTGCATTGTCTTGTCAGCATGTCATGCTATGTGCGTGAATCTCCAAACACCGACACTCTCTCCTCTTCTCTCTCCATATAATTTACAAATATGATTCTGATTCATACACCCAATAGACACTTTATCATTGCTCTGGCAAGTCCTGCACAGAAAATAATAGCAGTCAGACCTATAGAAGTGTCGCGTCCGCAACTGTCACAAATAATGTAGTGCTTGTAGGCTATAAAGGACATTCGGGGTCAGCGTTCACGCGCACACAGTGACAACGGAATGCATGCAGTCAAGGGTGCGCCCGTTATTTCCTAAACGGGTGCCATGCGCACGGTGCGCGACTGGACATGACCCACTGTATACTTTCTTCTCACCAACCACGCTATTTAATGCGATTGCATTCACACCCCCCTCTCTCTCTTTCGGACTGTAGTATAGGCTGATATTATTTATATTGGATTGCTCGCTGGACAGATATCCGTGTGGTTTCCAGGCGCAAGCTGCATTTCTCACCTATATTATAGTAAAAATTATATGCGCTAATGAGCAGTGACGTCATCGTTTCTCAAAAGCTCTGTTTGGCGTGACTACACGGATCCACTGATCCGGATATTTTGGAAAATCTTCACTTATTTATCCGTTTCCAAAAACCTCCGTTTGAGTGACTGAAAGGCCCAAATGCACACAAAGAAAATTGCGTTTGGGAAAAGACCCATATAGGTGTAGCCTAAATCTTGTCCTTTTAACCCATTTTGACAGATTCTAAAAATGTCTTCTACATCCTGACAGTTTTCTGAAGAAGCTAGATCTGCTATTTTTCAATAGCTAAAGCATAACATAATGCTGACACCAAAAGGGGTTCCCGCCCAAAATGTGTTAATTAGTATCATCGATCAACACCTGCCGGCCTGGAAGTAGGAAGAGTTATTCTGTGTGCATATAGCCCATTGACCCGTGCTAAACTATTTCATCAATTATAATAAGAATCAATTTGGGGGGTTTTATTTTTGTTTTTAAATGGTCAAATATAGCCTGATCAACAAGCTCACAACATCATGTGATATGCTACACTTTGTGAGCTTGTTGATCAATGGATCTAATCGGACTAATTTAGTCCGTTTTAATTTTCTTCCCTGAATGTTTCTGCAGTCTGCACCGATTCGTTGATACAAGTTATTTATAGAAAAAAGATTGTAATGTGTTTTTTTTGCGGCTTTTGCCTTTATTTTATATTTTTTATAGAGGGACAGACGGTAGGCTGACAGGAAATGGGGGAGAGAGATGGGGGAGTGACATGCAGTAAAGGCCGTCGGGATCGGGAGTCGAACCCGCGGCACACTGCCAGACTTGGACTACCGTCCAAGGTGCCTGGAGCGCTGAGCCACGGCCCAGGCCGTTATTTATAGAATAATCACTGAGAAAAGAATCGCTAGTTTGCAGCCCTACTGTGTTTTATGATGAAAGTAATGCAAGCAGCTAACATATGTGACTAGATTTGACTGAGGGACTGCCATTGGATTTTTTTAATTTTTCGTTTTCTCATGTCATATGAAAGCAGGGAATCATAGCTTCAAATTGACATTGATTGTTCAGTTTGACCCACCAGTTTTGGAGATATGGCTTATAGAGTAATGTCTTTGCAGAAAACAGCGAGGTTATAAAACAGGCTTGAAAGGTTCACTTCTGTGGTCTCTAACATTACACCTAGCTACATGTTTGGGCATTTATTTCATATTTACATGTCGATTTCAGCTCTGACATTAGTTTCAGACATGCTCTAGTATGTGAAGAGTCTGCCTGTGCTATAAACTCATTAACCCATTCTGACCGGGCAGGCGGGCACCCATTTTGGTGTTGGCATCATGTTATGCTTTAGCTATTGAAAAATAGCAGATCTACAAGCTCATATCGCGCCACCGAGTGGCGCGATACGAGCTTGTAGGTCTGCTATTTTTGAAAAATCGAAGAACGACTGACATAGAAACATAGCTTTTTCAGGAAACTGTCAGGATGTAGAAGACGTTTATAGAATCTGATCTCAGGTCAGAATGGGTTAAAAAAATAAAAATAAAAGTTTTTTTCCTCTGGTGAAAAGCTGGAATTTGCGCGATAGTCTCTCAGTCAAATCTGGTCACACATATTATTGCAGTAGGTGAAAGTGGGAACAGTTGTGGTGGGTTTCTAGCGGCCGTACTGTAGTGTCATCTCTTGGTATCTCCTGTACTGTATCCAGCTGCCGTACTGTAGTGTCATCTCTTTCTCCAGATTTCCTGCAGGTCTGATCAGCGTGGCAGCAGCAGGGGGTCTCCCAGGGGCCGGGGTGGAGGCCTTGGTGGCGGGCTCCCTGGCACACGGCATCGCCCCGGTCTCCCACCCCCCCCACGCCCCCTCCCCGGGGCAGCCTACTAAAGCGGAGGCCGACAGAGACATCCCCTCCGACCAATAGCCCCCCCACCCAGCCAACACATTCCGTTACGCCCTGGAACCCCCCCCTCCTCCTCCTCCTCCTCCTCCTCCTCGACCTCCCCTCCTCCCCCGCCCCTCAACCATCCTCCAGCACGTTGACATTGGCGGCACCAGTTTGATCCGGTCTGGTTTGGTTCCACACAGCCCGGTTCCTCTTCTTCAGACCACATAAACCAGCCCACTCTGCTAGAGTGACCCGTCCAGAGCTTACCCCCCCCCACACCCCCCCCCCCCACCACTCACACACCACTGTCAGACAGAAACTCTAGGACACTCATCTCCCTCCTCTCCCCCCCGACCCTTTCCTCCACCCCCCCCCCCCCCCCACCCCAACGTCAGCAATAACTCTTCTCAAGGATTCAATAATTCAATTGGTTTATTTTCATTAGTATGTTTATTTTTTTTTTCCTTGTTTTTTTTTTTTTTGTCGTTTCAATGAAAAAAGAAAAATCTGTTATGGTTGTAGTTTTTCTGAAGCGAGCCTCTTCCTGCTGTTTGGTTCTGGTTCCGACTCGTCTCCAGATACTGTGGCAGTGAGGTCGACCCCCCCCCCCCCCCCCCTGTACATTAATGTTCTAATGTTACTGCTCTCTCTCCTCCTTGGCTTCCTGTTTTTGTTTTTTTCCTCTTGCCTCTGCCTGTTCTCGCACAGTTGGCAAAATATGTACTTAAAGCAGTGTATCCGGTCTCCCCGACGGTAGGGCTGGCCGATATATATATCGTTATAAATCGAGATGATGATATGAGACTACATGTCGTCCGGGAATTTTGGATTTTTGTGATCTGGAATAAGTGTCGTCGTTACCTCGTTTTAATCACTCTGGCCTTATTTTATTCATTCAAATGGCTGATCTACAAGCTCATTCGCAGTGCATTGTCAGATATTTAAATTGGTAGATCCATATATTTTTTTTTGCTTTGCGTTTTTGAGAAATGAACACGATACGATACATCGAGGTATATTTGGTCAAGCACATTGTGATATTTGATTTCGTCTTAGTGTATCGCCCAGCCCTACATGACAGGACAATGGCCAACGCCGCCGCCCGCACCCATCTTTCATCCATCTCTTCCTCACTCCTCTGCCGTGGCCTGCTGGTCGCTCTGCCCAGTCCAGGGGATCCATGATGTCAGTGGCGGTGCTTCTCCGGCCCATTGGAGCACGTTAGGCGACCTCTTCAGCTCGCCTTCTTCTCATCACAGTCAACTCTGTAGTCCCTGTGAGAGCCCAGCCTCCCCACCGCAAGTTCACAACAGCCCAGAACTGTTCTGCATCGCCTTTTGACGATGTAACGTTTGCGAATCTCCTCCACTTAAAGGAAAAAAATAAATGTAAACGTGTCACGCACGTCACGTTCAGCCCAGCCGGGTTTCATCGTGCCACTTTATAAAAGCATTAACATTTTGTCCACAAAAAAAAGAATCTCGTTAGAACAGCCACATCATATCAAACGTTTTGGATCTAAGATGGCTGAAGTGCTGTCTGTCGATGTGTGAGAGGTGTGTTTCGACACCGCCTCCCCTCCCTCCCTCCCCATCTGCACAGACAAACCGCTGCACAGTTTGCCCCTGGCCACCGGAGGGCACCATCTAAACGCTGAGCAGCAGGACAGAGACAGACGGCTGGCTGCACGGTGCATGGCTGCGGTGGACGATGAGTAATGCGTGTCTCGTTTCAATGAAGCAGAGGTCAAGCTATAGGAGACGCGCTGATGAAAAACACACATTTGAGCCTCCACGCTGACGACATCATATCACACACTGCCGACTTCCAAAAACAACAGGGGCCAGGTGGCTGGGGATAGATCACTGTCTATCTTTTTTAGATCTCCGCTTATTTTTTCTTTTCTCACTCAATCCAAACCTATCTCCGCCCCAGCCCTTCCCACCACCAGCATCATACCCCCACCCCTACACCACATCTGCTCCGATGAAACCAGTATGCATCCGCTCGTACAGCAGGATGAAATCCGTATGCATCCGCTCATACAGCGAGGGGATAAATGCAGCTCCGATTCTCTCTGACCACTTGAACCCTCGTGTCCCCGACTGTCCCTATTCTGGCAAAACATATTAGATCTCCAAGCTCGCTATGCGTCGCAGTGTTTTAGAATGCATTGTCTGATTATTTTCCATAAAGTGTCCACATGACTTGATGAACTTAGCCCATTTAGTCCTGACCTCGAAAAAAAAAAGAAAATCTTCTAAATCCTCCAGTTTTCTGAAATAAATATTTTCTCAATTTTTCAAAAATAGCAGACCTACAAGCTCTACAAGATCTGCTATTTTTCAATAGCTAAATTATAACGATGTTTAAAACACCAAAAGGGGTTCCCGCCCAAAATGGGTTAACAGTGGTCTCTGATAAAGGACCCCTTGATGCCCCTTTACAGTTTACACTGAAGCTTCACATAAGTTGACGCCTTCATTTTCAAAGTCATTTCTCTCCTTTAGTATTTGCCAAGTCGCCGAGCAGGCAAATGGTTTGATAGCACGCTTGGATGAATTGACTCCAAATCTGGTCTGTGGCAGAATATTCTGTGCCGTGATTAGAACAAAGCTCTACTTTCTTTCTCCCTTGTTTATATAAATTTGAATACCCTCGCACTTTAAAAGAGGATGTTCAAAATGAAGTGAGAGATTTCCCCCCCGGACAATTTAGTATATATAGGGTTCATGTGGTTAAGAGCTGGGGGATAAGGGTTCTTGCATGCTGGCTTTGTTAATAACGGTGTGTGTCGGGTTGGTTCCTCCCCTGCTGTGATAACAAGCTGTTGTCTTTCCAAAGGAGAGTCCCTTAGGAGTATAACTGTTAACGCCGTGGCCCTGGTGTGTGAAGGGAAGACCTTTATAGTACCTCAGTAACAGATATTGAATGTAAACGTGCATACCCGTTTTTGTTTTGTTTTTTTTGTACAGATTTTCTAGAGACTTCTTTGCTATTCCTGACCAGAAGGGTTGTGAAATCGTAGCATCGATTTATTGAGATTAAAAAAGGAAAAAAAAAAAGAAAAAAAAAAACTCCCCCGACGTGATTTTGATTTGAGACAATTTTGCCAGACTTGCAGTAGTAGTAGTAGTAGCCGGGCCACTGATGGATCCTCAGCTTCAGAATCAGAACACAGAACATCTTATGTCTTTGATCCTCCGCTTCAGAACACCAGAACATGCTTCTTATCTCTTTGCCTTGAATACTTTTGACATGTTTTTCGGACCCTCGTTTCTTTCATTGTGGGAATAAAGAAAAAAAGAAAAAAAAAAGCACAGTGCTTCTTCCCCCATGACAGAAAACATGTGACCCTGACACACTGATCAGTCTCGTATCGACCTCCTATACATCTTACCGGCCAATGGAAAACGGGAGTTCAATAAAAGGGGCGTGCTCTGATAGTAATCTTTTTCTAGAACGATTTAGATGTAGATGCGTTTTCTTTTTTTTTCTTTTTGTTTTTTACCCCCTGATGTCATGCTGCTCTATCTTTTAGTGCATGTAAGTTTTTAGGGGAAAATGCTATCTGCTTAAAGAATCTGTCATCTTGTTGTCCCCCCCCCCCCCCCCACCACCTCCTCCCCAGCCCCAGTGCTTAAACTCCTCCCGAGTTGCCATTTTGTGGTGGTCAGTTTCCAGTGATGTACAGTCCCCCAACCCCTGCCCCCCCACCCAGAGTCTATGAGTGACACAGGGCGTGTCTGTGTCCAGAGATGTTAGGCTCTCCTTGTCATGTGATGAGTATATATTTTTAAAAATAACCCCCATAGTTTGGATTATGAGCAAAATAGTGATCTTAAATTTGCTGTTGATAACTATGATGAAATGTTTTCTTTTTTTTTTGTTTATTTTTTTGTTTCAGTTCAGCAGTGCACTGTGTAATGAAAAAAAAAAGAGAAAAAAAAACTTCTGTTTTATTGTAGAATTTCATTTTTATGGATTTTTGCTATCTGTGTTCTACATGTTGTACTGAAACATTTCAGAGAAAATCGGAGGTCCCTCGTCCTTTTTACGATGTTTTCTTTACTTTGTTTTCGCGTCTTATATATATATATATATATATATATATATAAAATAGTATAGCTGCCCCATCCGATTTGCTATCCCTCTGGGCCTTATCTCTCCTAGCTATTATAGAAAGTCGCCATGGAAACACTCACTGCCTTAACTACAGTTGACCACAAGTAGGCGGAGACAGCGTTCAGACGAAAGGGGTCAGGGTTCGAGGCCCTAAACTCCGCCGTAAAGCAGACCCCACCACCATCGACCCTCCCTCCATCCCCCCCCCCCCCCCCTGCAAGACCGAAATCAAAAGCCTTTCATGGGTCTCTTCTGTTCCGAGTGGAGTCATGCTTTAGGCTGATGCGCCGACGGTCCAGTTTTTGCGAACACGAAGCCAGTGTAATTTCCTAGTGCGCGCAGAAGAGGGGTTGCCTTTTTGAGTTCAGCCAAAGCGGTTCCGCGTCCGTCCGTCCGTCTGCCTGCCCCACTAGTGTGTATATGCACGTATACAGCAGATGTGACGAAATGGGGAAACCTGGGGTTGTACATTCACACAAAAAAAACTGCAGCCGATATTTCACTCTGTGGGTGTGAGGATCTTAACCTCCCCCACACCCCCCCCCACCCCCCCCCCCCTGCCTCATGCAGTGCTGACATCATCTTTTCATGGACCCCGCTGGGCCTCGAGGGAGGGGGTGGGGTGGGGTGCACAGCGGACAGTGGTGGGCGTCCTGTCAAAGAACGGAACATTAATGGACAGAATTGGTCACTTCTCTCTCTCTCTCTCAGGGTTCAAATGCACACATATCCTCCTGCAGTCCGTGCTCTGTCTCTAGACCTGTACCCCCCCCACCCCCACGCCCCGCCCGTTCAGTGTCCCATCCTCAGAATGTAGAACAGAACCCCCCCCCCCAAAAAAACACCTTCCAGAACCCGCTCTCTCCCTTCGTTCGACACAGTGAGTTCTGTTATTTTGTTTTAAGTTTTCTTTCTTCGGCACTGACGTCTAACCATCTAACAAAGAATGAATGAGTGAGTGAATGTTTGAAGGGTGACTGTGTGTGTGTGTGTGTGTGTGTGTGTGTGTGTAACGTTGAAATTGGGAAATGTATTTTTACAACATGTGAACATGGTTTTTTTCTTTTTCTTCTCCACTCACTCTCGTGAATTAATTGACTTTTTTTTTTGTTTTTCTTTCACCAGACTGCAAAAACCACAAAAAAGAGAAAAAAATCTCCTGTAACTAGGCTCTTAAGCTTTATTTTTGTTTTTGTTTACTTTTTTTATTAGAAACAATCATGTTTGTGATGGTAACTTCCGATGGTAAACTCCACACCGTATTTTAATAAAATCTTAAAAAGTATCTTTGTTCCCTTTTTTTATTATTATTATTTTTTTTTTAAAGCTGCAGTATGTCCTACTTTAGCACCAGGTCCCCTGCGACTAGCCCCCCATGCAGAACGGCTGGACAACGTTGAAGCTGCTGGCCCTACTGGTCAAAGCTGGAACTGCAGGCGGGGGACATTCATGCCGGAGCAAGAGAGCGTGTCTGGGTCTGTGAGGTGACCTAGAGGTAGACCACAAGAGCAGCGCGAGAGGTACTCTCATGGGAGCCAACCAATTATATCGAGCCAACGGAGGTACTTCCAAGGTATAGCCTCGGTCCCAGGCTTACTTATCTGCGAAAAGAAAAGCCTGGTCACAACCTAAGGCAGAGAAGCTATCGGCGGTTGTATCCTCCGGAACAGCCGTCACATGTATTTCCCCCGGATACGATATTTTCCAGACTAATCACAACACTTGTTTCATTCACGGAGAATGTAAACTGATTTGTAAAGCATCAACGATTTCACTTACGCTAAAATCCCGCAACTTCAGCTGATAGTCTTTTCAGCTTAGGTCTTGCCCAGGGTGTTTCCAAGGTTAATTAAATATGCTTAGGAAGCAAAGACCGTACGGTGGACTCCATGTTGCTTCCTGGAAGGAAAGAAACATGCGCAATTGTCTTGAGACCAAGGAAGCTGAACGCGCAAGTGTTGGCTGCATATAGCCCATTGCGCGTGTTTCTTTCCTTCCAGGGAGCAACATGGAGTCCACCGTACGGTCTTCACTTCCTAACCTAATTTAATTAACCTTGGGGTACTTCCCGGAAGGGTCCTTCAAATCAAAACGCCACTGAATTGAAATGAAACGCTGGGGCTGGGCTGTCGCTCCTGGGCCGCGCTCTAGTTTATATATAACTATGCCCTGCGCTAGTGCCAACATTTCTACTGTTCAGCTATAACGGACACGGGACAGCCTTTTTTTTGGGTGCGATGATAAATTGCAATTTGATATTCATGCAATGCCACTTCTAACTGATCTAAAGTTCTCAATGTAGTCCAGCTACAACCACTGCAGTATGGCATATTAAACATATACTAGATTGATACAAACACTTTATGGGTTGCAGGTTTAATATTCAGTGAATAATGGCAGTAAATCACGGGCAGAGAGGCGGTACGCAGGTGGGTCTCTGGACCTTGGTTCCTTGGAGCCTGGGACCATTCAACTATGAGGCTTTGGTTTTGTCTTCCTTGATGTCTCTTTGTTTTCATAAACCGTTTCTATCGAAGTGGCATCACGTTAATGCCAGGGCTCCTTTTGCCTAAACGGTGTAATTGGCATCACGTTTACCTTGTCTTAAACAGTGTAATTGGCATCACGTTTACCTTGTCTTAAACAGTGTAATTGGCATCACGTTTACCTTGTCTTAAACAGTGTAATTGGCATCACGTTTACCTTGTCTTAAACAGTGTAATTGGCATCACGTTTACCTTGTCTTAAACAGTGTAATTGGCATCACGTTTTTGTCTTAATAATGTTTATGTTGCATCTGTAGTGATTGCTGTGTAAACACGTGTGTTTCTGGGTAATCTGATGGTCCAGATGTGATGCCAGTCTCTCTCTCCCCCATTATCCTCCATCCACACGCAGCCTGAGGTTGTTTACAAAACCTTGTTTTCCAGATTGCTTACACAACCCATATTTGTGTTCCTAGTTCCTAGAGATGATGCGATGCCAGGAGGAGCTTTACGAGTGTGCAGGGACATGCACACATGGACATCAAAGGGGGCTTCAGGCAGCCCCCCCTGTCCTTTTTACCCATCTGCAAAACAACTGCCCTCTCCAGACCACGAATGCAGCATTTACTATACGGTGAAAGAAATTCAAATGCCACTCCTTTCCATACTATAGGAGAAGTCTCCTGAACTTAAACACTTAATACACCGCATCTCCACTAGCTAAAGAGTGCTGGGTTGCGCACCCGAAAATAGCTGATCTACAAGCTCTCAACGCGTTGCGTTGCCCTCTACCACTCTCTGCACGCCCCTGTGAGTGGGCAGGTAAGGCGGGGGGGGGGGGGGGGGGGGGGGTTCAGGGAGGGAGGTGGGGGGGGGGGTACAGAGAGACCCCTCAAGGGTAGAAAAAGGAGGGTGGGGGAATACGGGAATACCAGCCCCAAAATTGTTTCCACGTGAACGTTACTAGATGGTGGGGGGTGGTGGTGGGGGTGGGGGTTGTCTACTCTGCAAATGGGAGTTTATTGAGGAGCCTTTTGAC